>NC_137641.1:5886221-5945029 GCF_963383615.2 Lipophrys pholis | reverse complement strand
AGTTAGTGCATTTTCAAAAAGTTATGTTTTCCCACAGTTCCATGGAGACAGAGTGGGAGCATTTTCGAAAAGTTGCGTCTCCCCCCATTTGCATGGCAGTCTGTGCATTTTCAAGAAGTCCCCCCACCACCAGGGCTCGAACCCTTCCCACCCCTGTTTTCACAGACACAGAGTGGGAGCGTTTTCAAAATTTTTCATGTTCCCCTGTTTCCATGGACACAAAGTTGGAACATTTTTGAAAAGTTGTGTTTTCCATTGGAGATGGATTCGGAGTGTTTTTTTGAAGAGTTGCGTTCTCCCCTCGTTTCCACGGAGATTGAATCAGTGCAATTTTGAAAAGTAGCATTTTTCCCCATTTACAAAAAGTTGCATTTCCTTCGTTTCCATGGAGACAGAGCGCTTTGAAAAAGTTATGTTTTTCCCCATTTACACCGAGATGGAGTATTTTCAAAAAGTTGCATTTCCATCATTTGCACGGAGTCGGAGTGTTTGTGAAAAGTTCCACCTTTGGAGCTGTTTTTCAAAAAGCTGCGTTTTCAGTGGACTCCCAAAATGCAAAAAAAAAAGTTTCCCGCTTTCACTTGAAAACATTGCCATGTAAATGGGGCCTGAGGGTGCGCCGGTTTTTATACTGTACGTACAAAAACCTTTGGTAGATCGATCAGACCAAACTGGAGCTTCCGGTGGGAAGCAGGTCAGAGGTCAGAGGTCAGAGGTCAGAGGTCAGAGGTCGACCCTTGGCCTGAAACGTCTACGGACTCACTCATGGAAAAGTCATTCACCTTTAATACCAAACTTGGAGTTTCTTCCATATTTCAGAATGATGACCATAAGAACGCAGCCGGTCAGAGCAACTCCAGCGATTCCCACAACTACATAAACCTGGGAAGGATAAAAAGAGAGAGCCTGAAACATAAGAGACACAGAGACTGCGTTGTAAAAAAACCACAACTGGATCCCTTTCAAAACAATCTCAACGTGTTCGGCCGGCGACGCCAACCAGCTCTGGGGCTTTAAAAGTCAAAATGTCAACGGATTAGAATCGCTTACCGCCTCGCCGTCATCCAGCGGAGGAGGTGACGTGTCTGAAACGAAACACAAAGTCAATTCAGAGTTTGGGATGTTTAGGAATGCTGGCTCTCAGGTGTTTGGGTTCATGATCAGATACGTACCGGGATCTGGACGCACGGCAGCGTTCACGGGAAGAAACAAGGGACACATCATGACACTTCAGAGAACAAAATGATGAAACTCCCAACAAATAGATGGACGAACAAATTCTATTACAGGCAATCTGGTGAAAAGACGACTAGAACTACACTTGGTAGAGCGCAGACCTTCGCCAACGTGGAATCGAGTTAGCCTCGCTAGCATGATAGCCGTTAGCTCATATCATTGTTAACTAGGTAGGTCAGAGGCCTGAACTACGAACCTAGATTAACATATCCAGGATATCTCTGTTATCTGGATTAACATATCCAGGATATCTGTGTGACCTGGATTAACATCCCAGGATATCTCTGTTACCTAGATTAACAGATCCAGGATATCTCTGTTATCTGGATTAACATATCCAGGATATCTCTGTTACCTAGATTAACATATCCAGGATATCTATGTTACCTGGATTAACTAACCCAGACATTCTGGATCCTGATTAGCATTAACAAGAAGCAGATTATCAATTTACTAGTTCAATCAGAGTTTCCCTTCGGGATCAAGGCGTTCACATGAAAGGGGCGGAGCCTGCAGCATGTGACCAATCACAGAGGGAGAAACCCTGCAGGGCAGCTGACTTTACCTTAGAGGAGCAGTTATTCTCTGAGATTATGAAGAATTCAAACACATCCAGCAGCTAAAAGCAACACTGCTGCTGCAGCCAAAGCCAGAACATTCCTGACTTGTTAATGCTGACACTTCCACTTTATTCCAGCAGAAAGGTTCCAGGCAGAGCTTCCTCACTGCTCTTCTTTTACTTTACATTTTACATCCACTTGTTCTGAGGCTGGGTTTCCTCCGTGTGAGTGTGTTTCCTGTTGGAATATTAATTCATCACCGAGACGACAGGAGTAGTTCTGCTTCCATAAATTCATGGTTCTGTAGTTTAGTCTGCGTGAGCATTATTATTAAGCTAATGAGAAAACCAGAGTTAGACCTGAAGTTACCTCCATAAGAGAAAACCAGAGTTAATCCTGAAGTTACCTGGATAAGAGAAAACCAGAGTTAATCCTGAAGTTACCTCCATAAGAGGAAACCAGAGTGAATCCTGAAGTTACCTCCATAAGAGAAAACCAGAGTTAATCCTTAAGTTACCTCCGAAAGTTAAAACCAGAGTTAATCCTGAAGTTACCTCCGTAAGAGAAAACCAGAGTTAGACCTGAAGTTCCCCTGGCTAGCTCAGTTGGTAGAGCATGAGACTCTCAATCTCAAGGTAGAGGGTTCATGTCCCACACCGGGCGCCACTTTCATGTGGGCTCACCACCTGCAGGAAGGTTCTTAATGGGTGCTATGTGATCTGGGTGACGGTGCTCAGACTGCCACCGCCACCACCCGGGAACGGATAAGAGGGAGGAGATGGATGGATGGATGGATGGATGGATGGATGGATGGAGGGATGGATCCTGAAGTTACCTCTACAGTATAAGAGAAAACCAGAGTTAATCCTGAAGTTAACTACATAAGAGAAAACCAGAGTTAATCCTGAAGTTACCTGGATAAGAGAAAACCAGAGTTAATCCTGAAGTTACTTGGATAACAGAAAACCAGAGTTAATACTGAAGTTACACCCCTAAGAGAAAACCAGAGATAATCCTGAAGTTACCTCTATAAGAGAAAACCAGAGTTAATCCTGAAGTTACCTAGATAAGAGAAAACCAGAGATAATCATGAAGTTACACCCCTAAGAGAAAACCAGAGATAATCATGAAGTTACACCCCTAAGAGAAAACCAGAGATAATCCTGAAGTTACACCCCTAAGAGAAAACCAGAGATAATCCTGAAGTTACCTCTATGAGAGAAAACCAGAGTTAATCCTGAAGTTACCTACATAAGAGAAAACCAGAGGTAATCCTGAAGTTACCTAGATAAGAGAAAATCCAGTGTCGTAGTACAGGCCTCTGGTAGCTACGTCACTGTGAAACACTGAGCAGGGAGCGTCTCCATGGCAACAGACGCTGATCTCCTTTGATCTCCTCTATGAGGTACCTCTCTCATTTGTTTCACAGTTTTTGGGATTTATTCAGAACTGGTTCGCCGATAACCTTCCAAAATCTAATGGATTGGTCCTCGGTTATCGACAAATCATCCCTGAAGATTTTATGGAATTTATGGAAAGTAGTTTTTGTGAAACACAGACAAAAACATAACCACCGTTGGCGAAGGTAACAAATACAGGTAGGAGAACGCATTGATTTTAAAAGCCTGTAATAGTTGCTTTATCAAACCAGTTCCTCTAATAGAAATGACATTACATTCCTTTATTTTGTGATATAAATAAAACTGGATCATTACTTACAGAATGGGTCCTCTGTGAAGAAAAACGAACAAGAAAAAGAGAGAAAATTTATATTAGAAATTCATGAAAAAACACTTTTTACAATTTGAAAGGAAATCCAGCTAAAAAGAAATAAGTTGCAGAAAGCTCTATTAATTATGTTACTTAAATTCTTATATTTTAAGTGTAAAAGAGACTAAAGATAATAGAATAAGGTTTAGGTCAAACTCAGGAGAATAAAGACTGTTTTATGCTTGACGCACGGGCGTGACATGTGGAACTTAGGAATCAGCATGAGAGAACATGTGTGCCATTTATACTACATGCAGCTCCCACTCCCAAACTGCAGGGGGCAGAAGTAGACCTCTTCTCTTCGACCCCAGCAGGTGATCCTGCATTGGAGAGCGGAGCGTTCAACTTTTGTTTGGAATTGTCTGTTGAAGTCTGACACTGAAGCAAATCAGCTTTTATGAGTCAGATCTTGTGTTTTCAGTGTGGATGTGCAGCTTTTTGTGTCTTTAAAACCAAGTCTTCCGTCCTCCTCTTCAGCTCCGCCTTTTTTCCGCACGTCCGTCTAGTCAGAAAAATTTGGAGAGCACACGGAGCGGTGACGTCCTCATGAACAGGGCCGTGCGGAGGGGCGTGGCTATTGGAATGACCTCACTTGTCTGCACGGAGGGGCGTGGCTACTGGAACGACCTCACTTGTCTGCACGGAGGGGCGTGGCTACTGGAATGACCTCACTTGTCTGCACGGAGGGGCGTGGCTATTGGAATGACCTCACTTGTCTGCATGGAGGGGCGTGGCTACTGGAATGACCTCACTTGTCTGCACAGAGGGGCGTGGCTATTGGAATGACCTCACTTGTCTGCATGGAGGGGCGTGGCTACTGGAATGACCTCACTTGTCTGCACGGAGGGGCGTGGCAACTGGAATGACCTCACCTGTCTGCACGGAGGGGCGTGGCTACTGGAATGACCTCACTTGTCTGCACGGAGGGGCGTGGCTACTGGAATGACCTCACTTGTCTGCACGGAGGGGCGTGGCTACTGGAATGACCTCACTTGTCTGCACAGAGGGGCGTGGCTATTGGAATGACCTCACTTGTCTGCACAGAGGGGCGTGGCTACTGGAATGACCTCACTTGTCTGCACGGACCCGTGCAGAGCTCGCATAACAGCACAAGACATAAAACAGCCTTCACAGTTACAAGACTGTTGAAGACCTCGTTTACAATTTGTTCAATGTTTCAAGTGAAAATGCATCACTTTTGTGTTTTCGTTTCAGAAAGGTTTAGCATTTACATGTTAGTTTTCATTTTGGGCCACCAGTTGGCGCTGTTGTTTTTGTAATGAAAGCATACACACATGGAGCAGAGAACATTACACTCTGAACATTAACAGTGGGAGAACATGGATATTCATGTAGACAGACAAACAAGTTGGAAGTTCAGAAGAAAGGTTTACCACATGCGCAGCAGCAGCGTTTTCGAAAAGCTGTGTTTTCTCCCATTTCCACGGAGACGGAGGGTTTTCAAAAGATTGCATTATCAGTGGCTCTGAGCACCATTGTTGTATAAACAGACAGCCAAAATGCCACAAACGTTTTGTGTTTTCACTGAACACGGTCTACATATAAAGACTTGCCAGAAATGTGAAAATAAAAAAATGGCAAAACTTCTTAGTATCTAAAACTCCTGAAAGCTTCTAACAATACCGATAATTATCTCACGGTGTCACGAAGACCCCGTCCACACAAGCCAAAACAAATTTTTTCTCCCTGTCATTCTTAAAAAGGTTTTTCGTCCACGACACCATGAAAACTCCTCAACGCGATGTAGTACACCTGCCAGTCCTATAGGTGGCGCTGTGACGCTGCCACAGGAATACAGCAGAAACAGAGAAGAAGACACGGAGCATGAAAAAACATAGAAAAGAACAAATCCAGCATGTCCGTCAAAGCGACGAACATCAGCAGCTACTGCAGCTCCACCTGGAGCAGGTATTCCACCATTTTGTTGTTGTTAATGACGTCACGGAGAAGGAGGCGGGGTTATAGGTCGAGAGGCGGGGCCATGACATCATGGTTCTCAGCTAATGTGCGTCTTGTCCGTCCACACGTCAAAGCCGAGGCGGCGTTTTCTAATTCCTCCTCTCTGAAACAAGTTTTCAGGCTCATAAAATGCTGCACTGTGTGGATGATTGGACAAAAACGATGGTTACATGAAATGGCATTGTTGTGTGGGCGGGGCCAAACTCTAGGTAGAACAGGATTCACCCAAATCTTATTAGGTAGCCCTGTTTACTTACATTTTTACGTAATGTTACATAATGTTTTACGCATGAGCGAAAGAACTTACTTAGAATTTACTATGGCTGTGACGTGCATGCGCAGTAGGAGTGTTTTCTGTCATATTCACAAAAACTGTTTTAACTCGTTTCCATGGAGACTTGGTTGGATCGTTTTTTGTGTGTGTTTTTTTCCAAAAAGGTTGCACCACATGAACCATTTTCAAAAAGTAGCATTGTCAGCACCATCGTCTTGTAAGTGGACACCCAGAATGCAAAAAAAGTTTTGCGTTTTAACTTGAAAACATTTTCGTGTAAACGGTTCCTAAAAGTTGCATGAGGGTTGGGAGAGCAATGTGGTCAACGCCCCATTAGGGGGCTTATCCTTCCACACTTTAAAAGGCTCATATTGTGCAAACTTCCCTCTCTAAAGGTTCTTCAGCAGCACTAACCGTCCTCATACCTGGACTGACGTCCCAGAAGTGAAGACAGTCTGTCCTCTCTCTCCCTGGCTTGTTTCAGTTTTTAAAAGGTGTGTTGCTCCAACCAGCCAATCAGAAATCAAACCCTATTTAGTGTCATCGGGGGTTTAGCCAATCACAATCAAGGTAGGCCCTCCCTTTGACTCCTCCCACAAATAAGCAGCTCTTCTCTGGCACATGGCACCACGAGAGGAAGTACTTCCTCCACTTACCCAAGATGGGCATGTGTGGGCGGAGCCAGTCCAGCTCACACAGACACAGCAGATTCTGAATGTAGCTCCTATGATCCAATATTCAAATGAGGAAAATCAAGGTGGAGCTAGAAACTTAGAATACTGAAGGTTTCTGGACCGACCAGACCAGGAGGAGGAGGTGAACAGCTGGAGGAGGACAAGAGAAGTTTTAAAAAAATAACGGTCCAATAAGAAGCATGCGGCACCTGTGTAGTTGATGTTGGGCGGGTCGATGAACTGGGCGGACACCGTCTTCTCATCTCGGCCGTACTTGTTCTTGGCCACCAGCTTGTACTCGCCGTTGTGGATGTGCGTGGGGTTGACCAGCTGCAGGCAGCCTTGGTCCTCGTTCTCGGTGGACAAGTGGATCATGGTGTGGATGTAGTCGTGCTCCTGCAGCGGCATGTTCCTGTGGAACCACTGCAGGTCCGGCTTGGGGTTCCCCGTCACGGTGAAGGGGATGCACCAGTGGTGGTCCAGCTCTGGAGCCAACAGCTGCTGGATGGTGGGGGCAACTGACACCGAGGCAACAAGGAGAGGAAGAGTAGTCACGGGGTGACAGGAAGTGAACGGTAGGAGGAAAGCCAGTGGGACAAGCAACATTCATGTGGACTGACAGAGCAGAGATGGGTAATAGTTAGAGGACAGTGATTGGCCAACGTTTGAACACTGACAAGAGGAAAACATGGCAGAGGAGAGCGAAGAAGCTCTGAACAAGCAGATGAGTACGCTACGGCATGAGGAGCTTTACAGGAGGAAGAGTTATGGACAGGGAACATGGAGAGTCAGTAAGATTTGCCGAGAGACGTTAATGATAACAAACTGAGGAGCCGTCTGTTTCCACTGGAAAAAAAAAAACAAGGTCTAGAGGAAGGTATTTCAAATCCCATCACCGAGAGAATTAGACCAATTAAGCTTAGCATCGTCAATATAATTTGTGGAGATGTACGGCCTCATCGGGCCTGGTCCTTACAGAGGATGTTGAGCTGGAGCGTGGCCTCGGTCAGGCCCACCATGCTCTCGGCACTGCACACGATCACCCGGCCGTTGTCGTCAGGAGACAGGCCCGACAGGGTGAGGTTACTCTCCGTCTCGGACGGGTCAATCTGCAAAAACACAAGATTATTTCATCTCACGATGTCAAATATTTATCAGAATCATTTTTACCATGCAACCACTTCATGTCTTAATGCTACCTAAAAACTACTTACAGTCACTTAACAAAATGGATTTCAAAAAATAAGAAATTAAGCTGAAATATGATTGTTTCTTTTATCATTCTTAAAGTTCTCCTGTCCTCATCCAGTTCACCTCCTCCTCCAGTTCACCTCGTCCTCCTGGTCTAGTCGCTCCAGAAACCTTCAGTATTCTAAGTTTCTAGCTCCTCCTTGATTTTCCTCATTTGAATATTGGATCATAGGAGCTACATTCAGAATCTGCTGTGTCTGTGTGAGCTGGACTGGCTCCGCCAACACATGCCCATCTTGGGAAGAGGAGGAAGTACTTCCTCTCGTGGTGCCATGTGCCAGAGTAGAGCAGCTTATTTGTGGGAGGAGTCAAAGAGAGGTCCTACCTTGATTGGGATTAGCTATACCCCCGATGACACTATATAGGGTTTGGAGAACCTTTAGGAAGTGGATTTTGCAGAATATGACCCTTGAAAAAAGACTAAATGAAATTAAGCTGAAATAGACAATCAAAGTTGCGTAAAAGTGAGATTTTATACATTTTTGGAGGTAGCGGTAATATAGTTAAAAGGCCAGCGCAGCTTTTATAGTCTTTACGGTAATACTAAACCAGATGGCTGCTTCTATTTAAATTTGTCCAGCTTTCATAGTCTTTACGGTAGATGAGGAAACGCACTGACTGTCACGAATCGTGGTGAATCCGAACGCAGACTCAGATCAGGCTGTTCAAGAGTTTATTATGAAAACAGGCGTTCAAAACCAGAAGGGAGATCCAAAAGGTCAAAAAATCCAGACAGAGGTCAAAAAACACGAAGAAGTACACAAAGAAATACTGGGAAAGGCTGGGGTCACGAAGATGAGCAACGATGAAGATGGAGAACTGAGACAAGAGGAAGAAGGCTTAAAAACACCAGGAAGGGCAGACAGGTGATACTAATTAGACACACAGAGTGGGTGGGAACAGGAAGAGTAAGTGAACAAAGATGCAGACCAGACAGAAACTTCAAAATAAAACAGGAACTTGACAGGGACACACAAGGAATCCTTACACTGACCAATTGCATGTGAGTTAAGCAGTCACAGGAGAAACTAGCAGCCAATCAAGTCTGTGTATTTAGGGGTTAAACTTTGTCAGACGGAGAGACTTCTAGGGACAAAGTGAGAGAAAAGGACTGAATAAAGGAGAAGTAAAACTGGGACCAGATGACGCTCTCCAGAGAAAGAAGTAATGAGAGTCCAGTCGGACCAGTCCTCCAGGACCTGGTCTGAGAGTCCAGTAGGACCAGACCTCCACAGTGAACTGAATCCAACTAAATCTGGTTCCAGAGTCACAATGATCCTCCACTGAGTCTCACAGGCTCTGAACTGAGTTCCTCCACAAGTTAACATGTGTTTAGATTAAATATCTGTAAAATGTATTTCATTGTTCTGAAGTCAAGTCAAGCTCTGTATTTCAACATGCACAATGTTCACATTTGATTTCTTTTCTCTCATTTTAAAATGAGCCTGATGTTAATTTAATAAATGACCGAACACTCCATCAGCAGTCATTCATATACTTTCAGTTCCATGTTACATGATGGTGAGGGAACGACCAGGCTACTTCAATCTCCATCTTGTAATGGCTTTAAAACTAGTCAGGGTGGCGGGATGCTGGAGCCAGTCGTAGTTCACTAGGTACCCTCACAGGTCACCAGGTACCCTCACAGTTCACAAGGTACCCTCACAGGTCACCAGGTAACCTCACAGGTCACCAGGTACCCTCACAGGTCACCAGGTACCCTCACAGTTCACCAGGTAACCTCACAGGTCACCAGCTACCCTCACAGGTCAGCAGGTAACCTCACAGTTCACCAGGTAACCTCACAGTTCACCAGGTACCCTCACGGGTCACCAAGTACCCTCACAGGTCACCAGGTCACCAGGTAACCAGGAAACCTCACAGCAGTCTATGGACTGAGGGAGGAAACCAGAGGATACAACCCCAAGTCCAAAATAGTTTGGACAAAGTGTAAATTGTAAACAAAATCAAAATGCAATGACTTTCAAATCTCACCAGCCGGTATTTTATTCACAATAGAACTCAGATAACAGCAATTTTTAAAAGTGAGAAATTCTACAATTTTATCCTGAAAATGAGCTAATTTCAAACGTGATGTCTGCTACAGGTCACAAAGAAGTTGGGACAGGAGCCTGAGTACCAGGGTGTAGCGTCCCCTCGTCTTTTCAACACAGAGTGGAGGCCTCTGGACATTGAGGAGACAAGTGTCTTGAGTACAGCCCCTGGAATGTGATCCCACTCTTGTTTCATACAGGCTTCTAGCTGCTGGAGAGTTTAGGGTCTCCTTTGACGGACCTTTGGCTTAATCATGGGCCAAATGTCCTGATTGGGTGAAAGATCAGGACTGCAGGCACGCCAGTTCAGTTGAAATATGCAAGGCCGTCCCTGGAATAGATGTCTTCTGGAGGGGAGCATATGTTGTTCTAAAGCCTCCACATACCTTTCAGCATTCATGGTGCTTTTTAAAACATGCCAGTATCCCACACCATATGCACTAATGCATCCCAGACCATCAGAGATGCTGCCTTTTGAACTGAACGCTGATGGCAGGAGGGGTGGTCTTTCTCCTCTTTAGCCCGGAGGACACCACGCCCATGATTTCCTACAAGAATTTAAAATTTAGACTTGTCTGTCCACAGGACACTTTGCCACTTTGCTGCAGTCCATTTGAAATGAGCCTTGGCCCACAGAACAGGGCGGCGCTCCTGGATGATGCTCAACAATGGCTTCCTTTTGCATGTGAGAGTTTTAGGTGACATCTGTGGATGGCACGGCGGACTGTGTTGACAGACAGTGGTTTCTGGAAGTATTCCTGGGCCCATTTAATAATGTCAATGGCAGAATCATGCCGGTGAGTGATGCAGTGGCGTCTTAGGGCCCAATGATCACAGACTCCAGTAAAGGTTTTCAGCCTTGTCCTTTACACACAAGAGATTTTTCTAGTTTCTCTGAATCTTCTGATGATGTTATTCACTGGCGATGATGAGACCTTCAAAGCCTTTGAAATTGGACGTTGAGGAACATTGTTTTGAAAGTATTCCACAATTTGTTTACGCAAGCCTTCACTGGTTGGAGAACCTCTGGAAATCTTTATTTCAGAGAGACTGAAGGTACGTCCGAAAGTCCCTCCTAACTCCTTAACTATCGACTTCACCTTAACCCCGTGACGTCATCCACGGGGCGAAAGGTGTTAGGAGGCTTCCTGAAGGAGTTAGTGAAAGGTGTTAGGAGGCTTCCTAAAGGAGTTAGTGAAAGGTGTTAGGAGGATTCCTAAAGGAGTTAGTGAAAGGTGTTAGCAGGATTCCTAAAGGAGTTAGTGAAAGGTGTTAGGAGGCTTCCTAAAGGAGTTAGTGAAAGGTGTTAGGAGACTTCCTAAAGTAGTTAGTGAAAGGTGTTAGGAGGATTCCTAAAGGAGTTAGTGAAAGTTGTTAGGAGGATTCCTAAAGGAGTTAGTGAAAGGTGTTAGGAAGATTCCTGAAGGAGTTAAGGAAAGGTGTTAGGAGGCTTCCTAAAGAGGTTAGTGAAGGAATTGTGGGGGAACATGAGCTGGTCTTCTTTGGTAAAGAGGCTAAAGGAGGTTCTAAAGGAAGCATGAGTGGTTCCTATGCTAAAAAAGGTTCTAAAGGAAGCATCAGTGGTTCTAAGCTAAAGGAGGTTCTAAAGGAAGCAATGAGCCTCCTTTCCTTTGCTTATTGAGAATTCAGACAGTCCTTATCATGGCCGCCACACAAAACACTTCCGGGGTGAAGGAGAAATGATAGATAAGGAGTTAGGAGGGACAATTCGGACGAACCTTGAGTCTCTAAGACGTCCCTTTTATAGACAATCATGTTACGCATCTGATGCCAGTTAACTTAGTTACTTCCCAGATGTTCTTTCAGCTGATTTTCTTATATATCAACTGCTTTTTCAGCCATTTTTTGCCTGTGTCCCAAGTTTTTTGAGACCTGTTGCAGGTTGAACATTTTAAAAAAAGCTCATTTTGTAGATAAAATGTAAAATGTCTCAGTTTCAACATTTGAAATGTTATCTATGTTCTATTGTAAATAACATATTGGCTCATGTGATCTGAAAGGCAAGGCATTTTGATTTTATTCACAATTTACACTTTGCCCCAACTATTTCCAAATTGGGTTGTACTTGTGAATGTGTGTTATGAACAGCCGCTAACATGTTAATTATCACCACTTATTTCAGTAGCGAGTAATCTAACATGTTACTATTTCCAAACCAGTAATCACATTAAAGTTACTTATCCAAGTCACTGTGCATTTCTATTGGAGAGTTACTATTGGAGAGTTACGATTGTAGAATTACTATTGTATCATTATTATTGTAGCTATTTGTACTGTAGAGTTACTATTCTGGTGTTACTATTGCAGAGTTACTATTATATCATTATTATTGTAGCCTTGTTATTGTAGAGTTACTATTGTAGAGTGACTATGGTACGGTTACTATTGTATCATTATTATTGTAGCGTTTTTATTGTAGCATTATTATTGTAGCGTTACTATTGTAGAGTTACTATTGTACGGTTACTATTGTAGAGTTATTATTGTAGTGTTGCTTTTGTAGAGTTACTATTGTATCATTAATATTGTATCATTATTATTGTAGTGTTAATATTATAGAGTTACTATTGTAAAGTTACTATTGTATCAATTACTATTGTAGCATTACTATTGTAGAGTAACTATTGCAGAGTTACTATTGTAGCATTACTATTGTAGCATTACTATTGTAGCATTACTATTGTAGCGTTAATATTGTAGCGTTCCTATTGTTTCATTTTTATTGTAGAGTTACTATTGCAGAGTTACTATTACAGAGTTACTATCGTGGAGTTACTATTGTAGAGTTCTTATTGTGTTGTTACTTTTGCAGATGTACTATTGTACAGTTCCTATTGTATTGTTACTTTTGTAGACTTGCTATTGTAGAGTTATTATTGTAGCAATACTATTATGGAGTTACTATTCTATCATTATTATTGTAGCTTTACTATTTTAGAGTTACTAGAGTTACTAGAGTTTCTATTGTATTGATATTATTGTAGAGTTACTATTGTATTGTTACTATTGTAGCGTGACAATTGTAGAGTGACTATTGTACGATTACTACTGTATCATTATTTTGGTAGAGTTACTATTGTAGAGTTACTATTCTTTCACTATTATTGTATCATTAATATTGTAGAGTTCCCATTGTAGCATTACTATTGTAGTGACACTATTGTGGAGTTACTATTGTAGAGTTACGGTTGTAGAGTTAATGTTGTATTGTTACTATTGTAGAGTTACTATTGTATCATTTTTATTGTATCAATAACATTGTAGAGTTACTATTGTACGGTTACCATTGTATCGTTATTATGGTAGAGTTACTATTGTAGACTTACAATTGCAGAGTTACTATTTTAGTTACTATTGTATGGTTACTATTTTAGTTACTATTGTATGGTTACTATTGCATGGTTACTATTGTATGGTTACTATTGTATCATTATAATGGTATAGTTACTGTAGTAGAGTTACTATTGTAGACCCACGATTGCAGAGTTACTATTTTAGTTACTATTGTAGAGTTAATATTGTAGATTTACTATTGTAGAATTACTATTGTAGTTACTTTGGTAGCGTCCAGCAGGAGTTTCTTCCACGAGCCACGAGACTAGTGTGAAATGTAGTGAAATGGATCTTAGATCGTTATTCCAGAGTGAATCAAGACCTCGCGAGATCGAGTGACCAAACAACATCTTGTCTCAGGAATCTTCCAGAGTTTCCGTGACGCAAAGATTTGGACAAACCCAGGGATGTTCTGCGAAACTGAAATGCTGGAAATACGTGTTGATCCAAGTGTGATGAGGAATTTCCTTCAGAAAGGTTTTGACGACGTATTAGAGACGGACAGCAACTGCCAAAACGGCCTCTTTCATTTTTCCCGTGTGGATTCTGGTCCAGGAACTTTAAGTAGAGATGTCAGGTGATACGAAGGAACCGTTAAAGATGAACTATTGTTCATCAGCTGAGAGTAGAAATTGTTGGCTCAGAGGTTATGGTTGGGCCGACAACAGTTAACTTAGACTAACAGAAAGCCTTACATATCTAAACTAACTCCAGGACAAACGGCACCAGATAAACCCATCAAACATTACTGCAGTAAATAACTCAATAATAACTTGTAAGTGTTTTGAGTGAAGTATGCAATGATAGAATGTCTCACCCTGTAGTGGGTGGAGAGCATATCCAGGTTCCACAGGATCTCGGGGGGAGGGAAACCCGACGCGCTGCACACTGCTTTCACGTTACTCCCCTCCATCTGGGTCACGGTTCTCGGGCTGACCTCCACTTGAGGAACCACTACAAGATTGATGGAAAGAGTGACGGTGAGCATACGAAGGGATGTGGCCCAGCCTGGTTTCCAGCTCGCCTGCAGTCCTTGCTGTGGTTTGACTTTACCACAGTCCGGTGGCGTGAGCGTGATGAAGTCCCTCAGCACTCCTCTGTCGTCGGTGCACGTCAGCTCCGAGCTCTCCGGTTCTTCTAGAAGCCGCAGTTTGATCCACAGGTTCTCACAAGCACAGTCCAGAGGGTTTCCGGAGAGGAGGAGCCTGGAAATGAACAGTATGAATACCAGCCCAGTGAAAAGAGCAAGATGAAACCACGGTGTGCAGGGTTGTTCAAGCGCTGCTTACGGAAATGTGATGTTGAAGTTCTGAAATGTTCTCCATGATAGTACTGACAGGTTGTTGTCGCTGAGATTTCTAAACAAAGACAGAAAAACACATTATTATTATTATAAAACCCAACATGGTAATTCATTTCTAAGTGAAACTGTAGAGGGCATTTCAAAAGTGTCTGATTACTTTCAAGCAACCAAGCAACCAACCAGCCATCCAACCACCAAAACAACCAACCACCAAACCAACCAACCACCAAACCAGCCACCAAACCAGCCAGCCAGCCAACCAACCAACCAACCAACCAACCAACCAACCACCAAACCAGCCACCAAACCAGCCAGCCAGCCAACCAACCAACCAACCAACCAACCAACCAACCAACCAACCAACCAACCAGCTAGCCAGCCATCCAGCCACCAAACCAGCCACCAAACCAACCACCGAACCAGCCAACCAACCAACCAACCACCAAACCAGCCACCAAACCAACCACCGAACCAGCCAACCAACCAACCACCAAACCAGCCACCAAACCAACCACCAAAACAACTACCAAACCAGCCAACCAACCACCCACCAAACCAGCCACCAAACCAACCACCAAACCAGCCAACTAACCAACCAACCAACCAACCAACCAACCAACCAACCAACCAACCAACCACCAAAACAACCAACCAGCCACCAAAACAACCAACCATTCAGCCAGCTAACCAACCAACCAACCAACCAACCAACCAACCAACCAACCAACCAACCAACCAACCAACCAACCAACCAACCATCCAATCATGCAACCAGCCAACGATCCAACCAACCAACCAACCAACCAACCAACCAACCACCAAAACAACCAACCAACTAACCAACCAACCACCAAACAAGCCAAACAACTAACCACCAAACCAGCCAACCATCCAACCACCAAAACAACCAACCAAGCAACCAACCATTCAACCAACCAATCATTCAACTACGAAACCAATCAGCCATCCAACCACCAAACCAACCAACTAACCACCAAACCAGCCAACCATCCAACCACCAAAAATTGGTGACCAAACTACGAATCAACCAACAATTTAACAGACCTACTGACCACCTGCTCACCCACCCACTTAACCATCCTTCCATCCAACCAACCAATCAATTAACATACCGACTGACCAACCAACTCACTCAGGCACTTAACTGACCACTAACCAACCAACAAATCAATCAGTCAATCAATCAATCAACCAACCAACCAACCAACCAACCAACCAACCCATCAATGAGATTTAATCCATAAAGCAACAAACAGGGCTTCATACAACAAAAACAAAGTTTCCAAACGTTCTATCATTCTTTACTGGAGTATTAGTACACATCTATCAGTGGAATTAAAAGTACTGAAAAGTATAGATTTTCAGATAAAAACATAGAAATAATTTTTGAACTTTATTGATACACGTCAATTATACACACATACAGTACATGTACAATATGCACAGGAAAAAGTAAAAGTGTCTTACACATATTGAAGTCTTGTGTTGTTAAAAAATGCATCTGATGATATGGACATCAGTCTGGTCCTGGTCACCGTTCTGCCGGGAGTCAAACAGCACTTTAGTCGGAATTCCTCGTGTGTGTGTGTGTGTGTGTGTGTGTGTGTGTGTGTGTGTGTGTGTGTGTGTGTGTGTGTGTGTGTGTGTGTGTGTGTGTGTGTGTGTGTGTGTGTGAAACTCACAGGTTTCTGAGGTTGATATAGTGGCGCAGACTGTTGTCTGTGATGTCTAACAATCTGTTCTGATTGGCGATGTATCTGAGGAATGGACAAGTGAGAGGACAAACCTTCAGTGAAGCAGAGAAACATTCAAAGTAACATTTTGAGAAGAAAATCTTACTTTTCTTATTTTCTTATCTTACTCATATTTACAAAACCAAACATTTTTATTTAAATGTGGTTTTTAACAAGGACTTTTATTGCTTAATATCACAACCTTCCTCCCTGCTGCAGTCAGACTCTTCAACCAAGCCTGCTCCCAGTAGACCACTGCACACCACAACCGGACAATATCACTCCACTCCAACTGGACAATAAGTGGTGCTATAACTCTAATAATCTATAAGAACGTATTTACTATGTAAAATACATCCACCCCCATACTCTGTACATGTCCACACAGTGTGCATATTGTTTCTATTATATTGTATTTTTATCAGCTTTATTTTAGTTCCTGCTCTGTGTGCTTCTTTCTCTGTACTATCCTGCTGTACCACTGCAAATTTCTCCACATGCGAGATAAATAAAGGGATATCGTATCTTATCTTATCGTATCTTATCTTATCTAAACTACCATGTTTTTTATTTGTTCTGATGAAGTCAGTCAGTCATTCAGTCAGTTAATTAGTCAGTAGGTTACATAGTTAGTCATTTCTTCAGTTAATGATTCAGTCAGTCTCTTACTGAGTTAGTAAGTTACGGTTAGTCAGGGCGGCTGTAACGATAGTAAGGTTAGTAAGGCTGGGTGGATGGAGCGCTCGTCTCCCAATTGGAATGTAACCGGTTCGATTCCCTTCTCGGCTGTCCTTGAGCAAGACATTGAACCCCAAACTGCTCCCAGCGGATGAACTGAGCCCCTTGCTTGGTGTGTTTAAAAGCGCTGATTTAAAGTTCAGTACACCGTTTTACAAAAATGAAACGAACTCATAATAAATACTCACATTATTGTAATTAGGGAGTATTTCCTCAAGTGTCACTGTAATTCTGAAACAATTCACACCATTTCATTACTTTAGATTCATAAATCAAGTAAAATTTGACGGAGGCCGTAAGATCCCGTTTACACAACAACAGCAAACGCACTTTGTGTGTTACACGACACTGGTGCTCAGAGACACCCAAAACTCAACTTTATGGAAAACGCCCACCCAGGGTGGAACTTTTCGAATATTCTCTGATGTCGTGTGGACGGGCAGAATCGGTACTTTTCTGGAAACGTTTGGGCTCTGGCTCCTTGCTACTGGACACGCGAACGGCGGTCGTTTAAATGGTTGTTGTGCACGTGCTCAGTCGCTGCACAATTCCCTTCACTGTGTGTGAACAGACATCATGTTCAGAACGTTGCTGTGTAAACGTGAAGCTTGTCTGAAATGGAAACTCAACACGAGGCCTTTTCTCCCGAAACGTGGTCGTGCCAACGGGGCTTCAGAGAATAGTACTTTGGATTTTTACCCAAGTATCTTTTCAATAGTGATTTCACTTTGAATTTGAGTTCAGTTGAAGTGACGTAATGGTGAAGTACGAGCTGTCAGTACCCGCAAGTTAAAAGAGCAAAAGTGGGACTGTGCAGCTATAACGTACAAAACAAAGTAACCCATTTCAATCGAGTGTGTAATCTCTCGCACAATTTAATGTACTTTGTTACTTTCAAAACTGTTATTTTTTCCCCCCTAAACTTTCTTATTTAAAAGTACTTTGAATGCCGATATTAGAAAGATGGAATGAAATGTCTTTCATAAACGAGGAGATAATTCTTGAATATAATTACTTCTACTTCATTTGATAAATTGTCTGCGTGTTCAATTGTTTACCTTCTTACACGTTTACACTTTCTGTTTATATATTTATATTATGAGTACTTTAATATCATGTGTACTCTTTGTCTCATTTGTACATTTGCACTTTTTTTTATTGATGCACAAGGGAGCAGCGCCTGTACTTTTATTATATGACACATATAATGACATGTAAATATAATATTCTTTTCTATTCTTTTCTATAAAATCAGATTTATTTGAATGACAAACCATCAACCATCATCATATTTACATAGAATAAGTGTGTCATTTTAGCACTTAGTCTTTTTACTGTGATGGAGTTCAGCGTTCACCTCTTCCCATCTGGAGTGAAAGTAACTGATTACAATGCTAAGATTACTGTAATCGTAGATCATTTCTCATTACTGCTTATTTTAATAGTCTGTAATATCTCTCATGATTCATTGTACTTTGTTATTTTTGAAACTCCTATTTTTTTCAGAACTTTCTGAATTAATTGTTTATTTGGATGCAGATTTTAGACGGTTCGAGGGAATCAAGTGTCTTTTATAAACAGGAATATAATTAGTGAAGTTTACATTTATTTGAATTATTGTAACCATCAACCAATATCATTTTTACATACATATACATGTGGGATGTTAGTTTACTTGAATACTTTGGACTTTTCTCTATTTTCTTCTTAACAACGAGAATTGATTTTAATGTAAAACCCAGCTCTTATAAATTAAAGTTGCACATTTTGCAGAAAATAAGAGCAAAAGTCGGCCTATGCAGCTGCAACTTACTAAACAAAAGACTCATTTAAGGTGAAATTAAACGATTACAATGCTCAGATTACTGTAATTGAGGAGTATTTTTGTTTACTTTTTCAGTAGTCTGTAATCTCATGATGTAATGTAGTTCACTTTCTAAACTGCTATTTTGTCCTAAACTTAATTATTTAAATGTGCTTTTAATGCAGATATTAAGTTTACATTTATTTGAATGAGTGTTAACCATCAGACATCCTCAGGTTAACATATTCTAAGTGTGTCATGTAAAGTTGTGCTTCTCTGTAGTATCTTTTTAACTGTGCTTGAGTTCAATAAAACCATCGGAGTGCAAAACGTCCCCGTTCTTGTTGAATCTGTGTTATAAATTAAAGTTACACATTTTGCAGAAAAAGAGAGCAAAAGTCAGACTGTGCAGCTGGAACTTACTAAACAAAAGACTCATCTGTAGTAAAGCTCACCGATCACAATGCTCCTCTTTCTGCACATGAGGAGTATCGTTCGTTACTTTTAGTTTAATCTCACTCATCCTTGAGGACAAATGACAAGATTTAATCTACTTTGCCTCCGAAACTGCAATTTTTTCCAAAACATTCTGATTAAATGTGCTTTGAATGCAGATTTTTAGAAACAAGGATGATAAACAAGGATGCAATTCTTTAAGTTTTTATTCATTTGAATGACTGTTTTACCTCCATATTTACACATACCCTGTGTCATTTTGGTACTTTGGGCTTTTCTCTAGTATCTTTTTAATAGAAATTTAGTGTGTGTGTGTGGGGGGGGAGGGGGGGGGGGGCGAGGGGGGCAGTAAACTCCATCCATGATGCCATGCAGCTGTTTGTAGACTCGTGCGGGGTTTTGGATCAGGTACACACTCTGACACAGGCCTGGCTGCACACTGACGCAGATCAGGCCACAATAAACTGTCCACATCTCATCTGGTGTGTGATCAGCTCAGATCTGATCTGATCTGATCAGATCAGCTCAGATCTGATCTGATCAGATCTGATCTGCCAGCAGCGCGAGCTCGTTCTGGTGATTCCACACCTCGGATTCTGCGTCTTTCAGGTCTTTTTTCTCTCATAATTATTTTTAAAAACAATTTTTATTTTAACTCCAGTACTACCTACTAAAGGAAAAGACCGATGAATCCAAATCAGCCCCAGACGCGCACTCTCGCCACCGTTGCGCGCGCGCGCTCGCCTCAAGGACGCACGCGCAGGCACTATATCCGCCGCACACACGAATACACGAGACAACATGATGTGACAAACCCACCGGTTACCGGGATTTAAAAAAAAAAAAAGAAAAAAAGAAAAAGAAAAAACCCCGCACGTTTTGCGTGAGAAGAGCCGCATCGGGCCTGTGAATCTAATGGGAGCGTTTCTCATCACCTTTCCCTCGAAGGGAGGCTAATTTTATGCACAGCATCCTAATAAGTTAAAGCACGATTTTTATTTTTCACTTCTCATTTTTTCTCGTCCACTTACATCTCGGTGATGTTTTCCATGTCGTCCAGTGTGAGCACGGGGAAATCCTCGATCCCCGGTACAGAATCAATACAAACAATCCTTGAGATGCTGCAAGTGCACGATGCGGGGCAAGCATCGCTCAGTCTCCACAGCGCCGTCAAAACCACAAACAATCCCAGCCGAGCCATGCCATGTTCCCCCGCGCTGGAGTCCATCGCAGGTCCAATGAAATCCCACCAAGCACAATTCAATTATTCTCTTCTTCTTCTTCTTCTTCTTCTTCTTCTTTTCCACCCCCACAAGTTAATCCTTTCCTCACAGAAAACCGAGGCGAGCTGTCGGGGAGGAATGCGCAAAGCCCAGGGTTGGTGCTTTCCCCCTTTTTGTATATATAATATCAAGATGCCATGGAGTGGCCTTCTCGTCTCCGCAGAGCTGGAATCACACTACTGCATATCGGTGCCGTGAAGCTGAAGGTGTCAAGTGATGCGTTCTGGTGCCGCCGCCGCCGCCGCCGCCGCCGCTGCCGCCGCTCCTCCTGATGCTGCTGATGCTGCTGATGCTGTCTCAGTCCGATCGGCCAGCCTCTGCCTTGTAAAACAAATATGAGGTGTTCCAGATGTTTAGAGATCAATAGGCAGCCCCCCCTCTCCTCCTCCTCCTCCCGCCTCCTCCTCCTCCTCCACCTCTCCTCGTATGAAAACAGGAGCAGTTGGAGTAAAGGATGCGTGCGTGGTGCTGATGCTGCGTAAGGTCTCTACCTGCATCCGTCGATCGATTATCACCGAGGACGAGCGCGTCTCGCCCCAGCCATGACTGCGAGTGCAGGGAGAGAGAGAGAGAGAGAGAGAGTGGGAGAGAGGGGGAGAGAGAGAGATCCGTGATGGCACCCTGGAGGATGCTATTTCTGGTGAGTTGGATTCAAAAATGTAAAAAAAAAAGTTTGATATATGTTGCAGAATCAGACGTCTGAGCAACTCCCAGGTGGTGTGGTGGTTACTCTGAAGCCATGCATTTCGTGTGATTTTTTTTTTTTTCTTTCCACCCTCACACCAACACTTGAACGGTTGGCCATTAGGCCTGGTGTGACGTATGGTTGACGCACAAGACGGGTGCATCTATGAAAAATAATTACCTATACTATGTCTGCGAGCTTCAGATGAGTCTCACTCCCATCGCCGATCAGTGCAGCGGCGAAGGGCTTTACGTTTCCCCCTGTCCGCGATTTACAAGTTGTTTTCTGGATTATTCTGTCTCGTGGCACGGATTGGAACAGGAAAATGAGATTGTAAACATTGACAGTATCACTGTGGATTTGATCCGTATCATGTCACTGCTGCATAAATGCATTAAAACCTTTAAATCTTTATGACAAAGTTAAGATTTCTATATAGAATTCTTTCCGACATTGCATATTTATGATGCATACATGCACAACATGCACATCAGGGAAACATGAAAAGCAATAAATTGTGCTTCCAAGCACATGACATTTTAAATATGATAGTAACGAGTGATTAATTGCAGATTAAATGGGAATTTGTAATTGATTCACACCTTTGATTATTTTTGTATTTTTTTTATTTTATAGCACTGTATTAACCCCTGAGGGGAAATTCATACCAATTGACCCATCGAGAGCAGCCGCGTGTGGGGGGGGACAAAACTGCAAACCCTTCAGTCCATAAACATGATAGGAAACACAACAGATCCCTGTCATAAGTTGTGTTAATTAGGCTCAACAGAAAGGAACTTTTTAAATATTCAATTGTTTAAGCCCGGGGTGTCAAATATGAAGCCATGGGGGGGATTGGAGCCTCTTGTGAGCAGTCTTGCTCACAAGAGGCTCCAATCCGGCAAAAGCAGCAAGAAAATTGTAAAAATCTCAAAGTCAATATTGATTTTTTTTTTTAATTCTTAGTAGCAATAGGACATGACACTGAGACCTGAGCTGAGATATCAGTGATGCTGCCATGAAATTCAAAATGAAAATCAAACAAGCTTGAGCCTCGAAGCCATGCCGTCAGAGCAGGGTTTGTAAAAACACCCAGAATGCAACTGCTGTACAAGTTTTGTATTACGCATCATTGAAATGGTCTTTATGTTGCGATTGTTGCCTTTTTCAGTAGAAATTGTTTGGTTTTGTGAAAAGTAAGGCTGTCAAAACAAAATGAACACGTTGATAGGGATTAATCTACCATCACGATTAACCCGATTAAACATGTTTACACAATTAACCCACCTGCAGCGCAGAAACCCCTGAAAAGTCTCTGGCAATGCATTTCTGGTCGTTTGTCCAAGTAGACTTACCGTAGCGCATGACGCCCGTTGATCCGTTACCGACGGTATCCAAGCTGGTATTAAGACGCTATAAAGCACGTGGGCAGGAACAGACAGTATCATACAGAGTCTGCAGGAAGGACTTTTCTTTTCACCAAAGCTCTTCTCGATTCAAATCCCATATTAACGTGAAGCAAACGTGCAATAATCACATCAGCCAGGGACGTAATAAAATCATCGGCGTATATTTATCTATCTGAATGTCTTTTAGCAAGATTACATCAAAACTACTGCATGGATTTGGTTGAATTTTCCACCACTGAGAGATATTAGGCCCGGGAAGATTCCAGTGAATTTTAGAGGTGATTTTATTTGAGTCCAGGTCAACCTTTGGCGGAGGTCAGAAATCTGTGATTGCTCTTATTGTTTTTACTCTTAAAGCCTTGAGTGTGAGCCTTTTGCTGAGGGATTTTGTCCACGTACGCACCCAGGGTGTATATTTTTGGATGATAATGATAAAGATCAATCGATTTATCATTAACTTTCTTTATAAATAAGAAGCGGTCAGCTCTCCCTGAGGACAATGTTCACGACTTAGTTTGTTGTAATAGCTGCTGGAAAAGGAGCATTAATGTGGATAAATGTTTGAATTGAAAAAGAGAAATAGAACTGTGTTTATTAAATGTGTTAAGTATGTTTGCTCAAGCAAAATTAAATTAACAGCGATTAAAAATGATTAATCGTTATTAATTGAAATTAATCCAAAGCACCGCTTTGGATTAATCTGATTAAAATTGTCACCGACAGCACGAGTGAAAATAGGGACATTTTCATCGCCACAAAAAAAGAAAGTTTAAATTTAAAGGTTGTCGTGATTCTATTTCACCCACTGGAGGTGAAACTGGACTGTTTGTGGCTCTGGAACTAAAAAGAGTTTGACTCCACTGGTATAGAGTTTAGAACCATGTCATTTTTTCCCCCAAGTTGCTAACATGAATAACTTTATTTATAGTTTCTACTTTCAGATTTCAATAAGAAAAGTGGGAAAGAAGATCAAAAAAAATTTTCTGCGTATTATTGACTTTAACTTGATTATTTGAAATTTTCGAATAATATTAATCCGCTGATATATTTGGGACGGTGCAGCGGTTAACCGCCTCACCTCATAGTAAAAGGTTGTGTGTTAGAGTCCGGGCCTTTCTGTGAGCAGTTTGCATGTCATCCATACACATTCATTTCATTTACAAAACTCTCGTTGGAAAAACTCCTTCTTATCTCCAGTCCCTTCTTTATATTCACAACACAAATCCAAAAACACGCATTACTGTAAACCAGGGGTGTTGAACCTGCGGCTCTGCAGCTGCTTGTGGCTCTTCAGCGCCTCCGTAGCGGCTTCGTGAAGCTTTCAGAAAATCCAATGTAAACAAATGTTTTTGTTTTCATTTTCAATGTCTCTGCATGATTTTCAAAAATGGTCTCATCTCCAGGATGAAAGCAGATAAAGAAGGGAAAATGGTGAAGTCAGCCATTGCTTTGAGGAAAAGAAAGGCAGGTTTAAAAAAGAAAGAAAAAAGGACAAAAAAATGGAAAAAATAACAAAAAAATGTAAAGGATAAGAACAAACAGAAAATAAATTAAAAAAGAACATTTTCATCTCCAAGAATAAGGAAAAATAGAAGAAAGCTTTTATCAACAAGAAATTGAAGAAAACTTAAAAAAGAAAAAGAAAGAAAAATAGCAAAAAACAAAAAAAGTAAAAAAAAAATGAGAATAAAGGAAAAAAGAAGAGAAATTCAAATAGAAGAAAATGTGGTTAAAAATTTTAAATAAAGGGCAAAAGAAGAAAACTTAGAAAAGAAGAATAACAAAAAATGTTGATAAAAATTTAAAATAAAGGAAGAATAAGGAGTCGCGTAACATCTATTATACGTTTCAATCAGGGTTTGGTAAACACCGCTCTACAGAGACTGCTCTTCTGAAAGTGTCCGGTGACATCATGATGTCTGCAGACTGGGGGAGATGCACGGTGTTGGTCCTATTGGACCTCTCCTCAGCCTTCGACACAGTCGACCACCTGTTTCTGATAAACCGGATTGGAATGTCAAGTCTAGTGCTCAAATGGATCTCTTCATACCTGAGTGGTAGAACCTTCAGTGTGTCTGTCAACCATATAACATCAGAGTCCGACAATCTGCTGTGCGGTGTTCCCCAAGGCTCTGTTTTGGGGCCTCTCCTGTTCTTGTTGTATGTTCTTCCTCTCGGTCAGATGATCCAGCAGTTCAGTGACGTGTCCTACCACCTATTAGCAGATGATCTTCAGTTGTACTGTTCATTTAAGACCTCCGAGGTCCACAAACTGAGCTCCTTAATCAGCTGTCTCACACAAGTGAAGCAGTGGTTCAGTGAAAATAGCCTACAACTGAGACACTTCTTATGGCTCCAGATAGTGGTACCCCCTCTATCAAACAGTACCTGGGTGAACTGGGCCTTTCAGCCAAAACAAAGCTGAGGAACTTAGGGCTGATCTTTGACCAGTCCATGTCCCTGGATCATCACTGTAGACAGCTGGTAAAGAACTGCTTCGCCAAGCTCAGGTCCATGATGTCCAGAGAAGAGCTCCAAATGATCATCCACGCATTTGTGTCGTCACGCCTGGACGACTGCAACATCCTCTTCACATGCCTCAACAAAGAAGAGCTGCTCGGTTACAATTAGTCCAGAACTCAGGCTCCAGACTTTAGACCAGCACCACCAGGAGGAACCGTCTTCCCCCTGTGTTAAGATCTCTTCACTGGCTCCCTGCTGAGCTTCCTGTTCAATATAAAATCTTGGTGCTAACTTTTCGAGCCCTACATGGTCCAGCTCCTCCTTACATTGCTGACCTCATGAAGCCCTACAGCTCGACTCGGAGCTCGAGAACGTCTGGGCAGAACCTGTTAAAGGTTCCACGTTCCTGCTTCAAAACCCGGGGAGACCGATCATTCAAAGCTGCCGCGCCCCGACTTTGGAATGAACTCCCACTGGACCTGCGCTCCCTGGACTCAGCGGACATCTTTAAAAAGTTCTGGACTCAGCGGACATCTTTAAAAAGTGCCTAAAACCTCATTTGTTTGCTAAAGCATTCTAGTCTAATCGACCCACGCTGCCACCGACCTTCGGCATTTGTTGTGTTTTTAAGATAGTTTTTATTTGTTTTTACTGTGAAGCACTTTGTGACTCCGTGTCTGTGAAAAGCGCTATAGAAATACAATTTACTTACTTACTTATTTACTTACTTACTTACCCTTTGGGCAATGTTGTGTTTTCTATATTTACTACTGGAACACACTTTCATTTCAAGAACGTTTTATTGACTTCATGAATATGTTGAGGAATCTCTCTGTGATTTCCATCGTGATCTGTGTCATTTCCCCCCTTTTCCTGTGTCCCCAGCCTTTTTCCCCTCAACATAAACTAAATTATTAATAGTTTTGTCGCCTCAGGATCATCTGGTTAAAGGCGTTGGAAGTATTTGTCAGCTGGACACACTCATAAACATGTTTATTCATCACTTTGGTTTTAAAAAAGAATCCCTTGCCACACGTTTCTGAACATTGAATTTCATGTAAATGTCACAGGAGTGCAACACGATCTGACACTTCTGAGCAACGTGGCGCGATTCCACACGACACGCCGCGATAACACGCCTGACAAAAGACAACGTCTCGTCTGCGAGCAGGATTCCCAAATTTCACGGGCGACGAGGAGGCAGGACACATGATCTGTGACACAGCCTGGATGCTTAGTGTCGCTATGGTGACTTGCTTTTTACAAATAGTGCAGACAATGTCAAGTGTCGCTATGGTTGCAGATGAAAATATGTACGCAGGCTTTTTTTTAATGAGAAACATCAAGAACTGAATTATATCTGTCTCCATGGTAACCTCGGAGTATAGGAGAGGGAAGAGAGAGCTCTTTATTTTGCTATAGATCCTTTGCCTGTATCTGAAGGCGCATGACAGCACTGTGAGGGGGAAGGAGGGATGCCGAGCGCATGAAACGTAATTCGGGCTCCTCATTTGCAAGAAGTGGGCAGTGAGACGATGGCTCTTGATTAATACCTCCCATCTCATGAACTCAGCTTGAGGCAGAGCGGAAGAGGGATTGATTTGCAACAGAAAATAACTCTTGCCAATCTCATCGGCTCTTCGCAGAAATCCTACAAAAGTGTCGCAACTTGCTTGAAAATGATGGAACTTTAATAGTGTTGTGATTCTGAAGTGGAGGAACCGTGCGTCCATTACCAGAATAAAAGCTTCAAATGGATATTAATCAAATGAAAATAGAAATTAGGCAAAGTTTTTCCACTTAAAATCCCCCTTATTTGAACATTTTCACTCCTCTTTCCAAGTCAGGAGCATTTCGTCATCCTTCATGCTGTTAAAAAATGGTTCCCAGCGGTCAGGCGTGTTTTTATTCACTGACTTTTCTCTGGTTTTTGTCTTTTGCAGACAGAAAGTTTCTCCTGCAGCGTCGCTCTCTGAACCAGCTGGTGGCAGGCTTGTCTTAATGCAGTGATGCAGCAGACACACACACACACACACACACACACACACACACACACACACACACACACACACACACACACACACACACACACACACACACACACACACACACACACACACACACACACACACACACACACACACACACACACACACACAGGAAAATACAATTATTTTGCAAACACATTTGAATAATTCAATTTAAGTGTTATATATGTATTTTAATTTTACCAGAAAAACCTTGTTGAGATTAAAAATCTCTTCTTCAAGAGTGTCCTGGCCAAGACAGGCAGCAGGACATTCAAGTTTCAGACAAAACAGGTACACAGAAAACATATAAGAAAATCGTCAATACGTAAAAGAACCATGCAAATTTGCTAAAAAATAAACAAACAAATAAATAAATAAATTGCCAACAAATTAGAAGCAAGTCTGCACACAGATGTTCCGTCTCCAAGTCATTTAGCAACTTTTTAAAAGAGTCCAGTCAAACCAGGTTTTTGATTTTTGATTTTTGTAGTTTGTTCAAATGACCTGAAGGCCTTTTTCACCGGATCAGTCCTGACTTTAGGACGAGACAATAAAGGATTATAAAATTCTGTGTTTCTGAGACTGATGTAGGATGACAGCAGACCTATAATACACTGATAAATAAAAACACTCCAGTGATTGAGTCTCTGAACATATAAAGACCATCCAACATGAGTCTATAAAGACCATCAAACACGAGTCTATAAAGACCATCAAACACAAGTCTATAAAGACCATCAAACACGAGTCTATAAAGACCATCCAACGCGAGTCTATAAAGACCATCCAACATGATCTATAAAGACCATCCAACAAGAGTCTATATAGACTACCCAACATGAATTTATAAAGACCATCCAACGCGAGTCTATAAAGACCATCCAACAAGAGTCTATATAGACCACCCAACATGAATTTATAAAGACCATCCAACAAGAGTCTATAAAGACCACCCAACATGAATTTATAAAGACCATCCAACAAGAGTCTATAAAGACCATCCAACAAGAGTCTATAAAGACCGTCCAACATAAATCCATATGGACCATCCAACAGGAGTCTATAAAGACCATCCAACAAGAGTCTATAAAGACCATCCAACAAGAGTCTATAAAGACCGTCCAACATAAATCCATATGGACCATCCAACAGGAGTCTATAAAGACCACCCAACAAGAGTCTATAAAGACCGTCCAACATAAATCTATATGGACCATCAAACACAAGTCTACAGCAGACAATGACGTGTCAGACATTTAAAATGGGTGATGAACCTCAGAGCTCCATGACAGACCGTATCCACGGGCTGTAGACTACCAGAGGAGGTCTGCATATAGAAAACATCTCTGTCATCCAGCACAGACAAGAATGTGGCAGAAACCAGTTTCTTTCTGGATTCAAAGGAAAGGAAAAGATAAGAAAAACATTTGAGAAAACATTGATGAATCGGCACAACATGTCAGACATGTAAACATACAATACACATAATTACAGATATATGTTTAATTTTATCTGTCTAATCCCATTGTCTCATACTCTCCTTCACTGTAGTTTTATTTTGATGACTGTCATTTTTATTTTGTTGTATTTGTTGTTATCACTGTTGCTGGTTATATTTCAACACAATGGTCAAGCTGATGATGGTAACAATATCTATTTCTATTGCCTCTGCAACTTTATGACTATTCTACTTTTGATGTTGTTGTTGTCTTTTGCTTTCATCCCATGGTTTGGCTACCAATGGCACATGGGGGTTTATTTTTCTTTGGACTAAATGCTATTGTAGGTGTGAGGGGCTGCACAATTGCCGAAAACCACTGTCCTGTATGCATGTTGTGTGTTTTGAATGTTGTTTTTGTTGTTGTTGTTTAGCCATATAATTTTTGTTTTTTTAATAATTTTATTATTACTTTGTTTCGAGATGCTTCTTTTAAGACCACCTCGCAGACCCGAGGTTACATCTCAAGGGCTTATCCTGTTCATACATTAATAAATAATTCTATAACTTGCGGTGGGGTTCTAGTTAAATACAGGTACGTCTCAAAAAATGTGAATATCATGAAAATGTTCAATATTTTTTGTCACTCATTTCAGAAACTCAAAATGAGAATCTTGTGGAAAAGTTGAGTTTTGTAACGTCCTGGTGTCTCACCCTCATCAGCTATTGAAGTCAAAGCCCCTGCAAAGGTTTCCTGAGCCTTTAAATGGTCTCAGTCTGGGTCAGTAGGCGACACAATCATGGGGAAGACTGCTTACTGGACAGATGTCCAGAAGACAGTCATTGACACCGTCCATAAGGAGGGTCAGCCACAAAAGATCCTTGATAAAGAAGCTGCTTGTTCACAGAGTGCTGGATCCAAGCATGTTCAGAGAAAGTGGAGTGGAAGGAAAAAGTGAGGTAAGAAAAGGTGCAGCAGCAAAATGGATGAGCGCAGCCTGGAGAGGACTGTCCAGCAAAATGCTTGACAAGGACGGACTGAGGCTGGAGTCAGCGCATCAAGAGCCACTAGGCACTGACCAGTCCTAGACATGGGATCCTAATGTGGCTTCCTGGTGTCAAGACACTCCTGAACAAGAGACCAGGTCAGAAGCGTCTTACCTTGGACTGTGGAGGAAAAGAACTGGACTGTTGCTCAGTGGTCCAAAGTCCTTTTTTCACATGAAAGTACCTTTTGATCTCATTTGGAACTCCAGGTCCCAGAGTGTGGAGGAAGAGTGGAGAGGCTCAGAATCCACCTTGCTTGAAGTCCAGTGTGAAGTGTCCTCAGTCTGTGATGATTTGTCCTGCCATGTCCTCTGCTGCTGTCCGTCCACTGGGTCTTCTGAAGTCCACAGTCAACGCAGCATCCAGCAGGAAACTTTAGAGCTCTCCATGCTTCCTTCTGCTGACAAGCTTTATGGAGATGCTGAGTTCATTTTCCAGCAGGACTTGGTACCTGCCCACACTGCCAAAGGTACCAGAAGCTGGTTCAATGACCCTGGTGTTACTGCGCTGGACTGGCCAGCAGACTGACCTGAGCTGAACCCCAGAGACAATCTCTGTTCTATTGTCCAGAGGACGGTGAGAGACACCAGACCAACAATGCAGATGACCTGAAGGCTGCGATCAAAGCTTCATTACACCTGAGCAGTGCCACAGGTTGAGGGCTCCAGGCCACGCCACTAAGACGCAGTACTTCATGCTAAAGGAGCAACCAAGTACTGAGGGCAGAGAAATGAACAGACTTTTCACAAGATTTACAGTTTGGTTTAAAATGTCTGTTTTTTCTTCATCTTATATTCTCATTTTCTGAGACACTGAATTTGGGGTTTTCACTATCTGTAAGCCAACATCATCAACATTTCAAGAAATAAAGGCTTGAACTATTTCACTCTGTCATGAGCCTCGATCATATCTGGGTTTGACTTTCTGAAATGAGTGACACCAAATATTGAACATTTGTATGATATTCTATTTTTTTAAGATGGACTTGTATATTCATTCATTTATTAATTCATGATTTATTCTTTTCGAGACATGTCAAAATACAAAACATAGACTAAAAGTAAAAAAAGTTTGCTAATATATTTTTCAATATTGACGCAAATGTGTCTAAATTATATATATATATATATATATATATAAAATAAATAAAAAATATAATAATAATAATAAAAAATATATATACTATAATAATTTAAAAAAAAAAATTATATATATATATATATATATATATAACCACACACACACACACACACACACACACACACACACACACACACACACACACACACACACACACACACACACACACACACACACACACACACACACACACACACACACACGTGTTCTTGATTTAATTTATTTTGTTGGTTTTCATTGATTCACCAATAATTGTGTAGATGGTGTAGACTCCTGAAAATCAACTGTAGGTCATATCAGACCATATTTTTTATTTATTTTTATTTATTTATTTTTCAAGTTAGAGGCAGATAAATAAAATAAATGTTTTCTCCTTGCTGCTGCTTTCCAATCATGGAGGTGCTCATTTGAAAATTGAAGTGCATTATTATACAAATTCTGCTTCCACTGTTCTGAAAGGAAAACATTAAATATACTGTATATGTAATAAATCCATGTGAATAAATATGTTTACATCCAATATACACACACCTACATACATATACCACATGTATGTAGGTGTGTGTATATTGGATGCTTCTACGGACATGTTCACCTACATACATATACCACATGTATGTAGTTGAACATGTCCGTAGAAGCTTGATTCTCGGCTTTTTTCTGTAGTTTGAAGTTTTTGTTCTGCAGAATTTCCTGCAAGGGCACTTTATTGTGAAACACTTTTACACATTACGGTTCTTTTCTTGCAGTTTAAACAACTTAACATCAATCTGACTCTGACACGTCCATGAGGTCCTCTGCAGGACCAGGAGGCGAGCGGAGCAGTGGATCTGGGCTCGGATGTCCACTACTCCCCAGTGGACGGGTCAGCTGAGCCGCTGATGTCGGTCTCGTGACGTCTCCAGACGTCTGGCGTTTGGAAAGTGGACGCATCAAGTTTCTCCGGCGTGTCATTGAATCTGCTGCCGAGCACCAAGGACAAAGACGTAGAAATGGACCTTCAACTTCTGCTTCGGCTGAAAATACAACAAATCATATTGGAAACCTCAGATCTGGTCTTGCTGCATATCTTGGTTTTAGTTATTGGAGTTAAGCATATGTGTTCACACTTTCTGGACAAAATTGCATAAATACCAAGAAAGAACAAGAGGGAAATGTGACTGGCCTCCTCAGGTGGTTGACTTCAAGATGTGATCCGTGGCTGATGAAGAGAAAACATCTGGATCCAGACAAACTACTCCATTACATCCAATAGTCCAATTATCCAATGAGTTTTGAACTAATGACATTTGGTTGGTTGTCATGTGACAGAGACGTTTTCGCCAACAGTTTGAATGTGTGATAAAGTGATGAAAGGCGAAAACTTAATTTAATGTCGTCTGAAGCTTTGCAGCATTGGATGAAGACGATCATGTGCAGGACAGCCTGTCAGTTCAAATAAATGATCAAATACAACACAAACCCACAGATCCACATGAGCATTAGAGGAGGAGAAAGAAAAAGCTCCCTGTTGACAGGAAAAAACCTGCAGAACCAGACCCAGAGGAGGAGGAACCTGCAGAACCAGACTCATAGGAGGAGGAACCTGCAGAATCAGACTCATAGGAGGAGGAACCTGCACAACCAGATTCAGAGGAGGCGGAACCTGTAGAACCAGACTTATAGGAGGAGGAACCTATAGAACCAGACTCAGAGGAGGAGAAACCTGCAGAACCAGACTCAGAGGAGGAACCTGCAGAACCAGACCCAGAGGAGGAGAAACCGACAGAACCAGACCCAGAGGAGGACAAACCTACAGAGCCAGATGAGGACAAACCTACAGAACCAGACCCAGAGAAGAAACCTGCAGAACCAGACCCAGAGGAGGAGAAACCAACAGAACCAGACCCAGAGGGGAAACCTGCAGAACCAGACCCCCTCCCCCCCTCACAAAGCATTTCCCTCTCTGTTCGCCTCTTGTATAAAATCTAGTTCCACTGCTGCATTATTGTAATTTTCAAATACATTTTTTTATTATCCTATATATTTCTTTTTTTGAGTGGCCCTAATAGTCCTATTTAATTTTTAGTACATTTTACTAAACAATTTAGAATCAATCAACAGAAGGGGTGCGGTTTGTGGTTGTCACGTGATTTGAATTCCGGTCCACATTGGCAAGGAGGACTGTGGAGAGTTTAATGTTGGTACCCGCGTAGCTGTGGCGGGCGGCCACTCCAATACCTCTCGGAGAACTTAAAATACGAGCATTAAGCCCCTCCCGGCTGCGCTGTCTCGACCGTATGTCTGAACGCACCAGATGGAGAGAGCGGACGAATCGGGCTCCAGCGCCGACCGGACTGCGTCTCTCCGCGCAGCCGAGAAACGTGCGAGCGTCCCAGGGCGAGGCGACCGTGGAGCACCGCAGTGAACGGGGCTCTGCTGCAGGTCGGTTTATCCAAGTCATTTCGTCATTAAACGTCGCTTTCACGCTGGTTCTTGTCATGCTAGCTGCGCGTCAGTGGCGCGCTGTCAGTCGGAGGAAAGTGACGGGGGTCGACGTTATTCTCGGTTTGGTGTGTCTGTACGGACGGACGGACGGACGGACGGACACACACACACACACACACACACACACACACACACACACACACACACACACACACACACACACACACACACACCAACCACAGGGGCTATCGCTAGCTTTTAGCAATACCGTTACACCCCCTCCGGTGTTTCGGATTATCCTGCTTCCTTGCTAACTGTTGACCTCCGTTGTTGCTGCTACTAACAACAGAAGTTAAAATAAAAACCCACAAAAGGTGCAACACTTGCGTTTTCTCGGGATTTTTGACGTTTTTCCTAAAAAAACATTGACAGCTGTCGGCATCGACGGACCCTAAAGGACTGCGGTCACCAGTTAACAGGGGGACCAGTTAATCCGAAACACCGGGAAAGTAACGCCCACGCCGCTCAACGCTAACCAACTTGTGTTTGCATGCGCACACACTTTCCATCTCTAAACGGTCAAAAACAAACCTCCATATTCCGGCATGTGATCAGGTTGAACCACGTCAGGCGATGCCCCTGTTCCATATTTGATTGTGTGTGTGTGTGTTTGTTTTTGTGCTCCTGCAAACTTGATCTGGAAGCTGCTGTAGTTAAAACGGGTGCTGTTAATTCCTCCACTATGTAGGCTCCGAGTAGCATCCACCTCTTCGAGTTAGGCCTCTGCAGGAGAAGTCCACACAGCAAGTGGGCAGTGCATGTGGGTGGGCTGCATGTGTACAGAGCAGCCTCCGAGGCTCATGTCAGATTGTGCTCATAATCCTGCAGGACATAACTGCTCTTAAAATGGTTTGAAATGTCCAAATCTACAAGCATGCATTCAAATTAGGGCTGCAGGATCTGCTCAAAAGCCAAGAATTGATTGTGTTAATGTTGCTTGCCAATGTGCTTTGAGATTCTTCCAAGCAATCGTGCTCTTTCTCTTCTTGGGTAACTTCTGAAGTCTGAAATTATTACATCTGTCAATCAGTTTAAAGGTTCCGATCATTTCATTGTACCACTTTGTGAATTTATTGTGATTAATTTAGTTTTTAAGTTACATACCATTAATGTCCACTGCATTGAAACGGGCGCACGCAATAAAGATCATGAGTTACTGCTGATGTAGGAACCCGTTCAAACGACAATTTTAAATGAAGATGCAACAGTTTTTGTAGCGTTTTCTGAAAACGCAACGTTTCAGAAGCGCTTTGTCTCCATGGAAACGGGGAAAATGAAACTTTTAAATTGTTGTGTACGTAGTTTTCAGAACGTTGGCGTGGAAACGAATACAAAACGGTGCGTTTTACTTGAGACATTGTCGCATAAACGAGGCCTAAATTAGGAGCGAGTGAAGATGAACTGTTATTTAGAATTTCTTCTTCCATAGACGTTTAATATCATCCACTGAAGTCTGGAGTTTTATTAATTAACATCCTGCTGAAAATGTTTTGTCACACGTGTGTTAATGTGTTCAGTATCTTTTTTTTTTTTTTTTTGGGGAATTCGCAGATCCGTGGAGAGGAACCTGTTTGCTTTCCACTGCATTTGCAAGACGATGGAGGTGAAAGTCGATCAGCAGGACGGAGACATCTCATTCAGCAACACAGACACCAATGGTAGGGTCATATTTCACCGTGTCCAGGCAATAATAATAATTCAGATTATAATATATGTGGCGCAACGTCAGTGCAAGTCGTGCTACCCGTCAGTGTGGATAGATCGGCTAATTACCGCACTCGAGCGCGGGGAAAAACCCCAACACATTGTGGCTGGTTCCACCGAGCATGTGGACGTGTCAGATGGCTGCAGGACACTGCTGTTCTGTGGGCCCCCAAGCAGATCTGCCCGATTTCATCCAGGAAGGCGACACGCTGGGGCTGGACTGTGTCCAGGGTGCAGTTGGCTGCCGAATGAAACCCCTTCTTTTTAGGGGGACACGCTGTAGACCCAGCGCTCGCCACTTATCTATATTTCCATCATTCTGTTAGGCCATGGATGACCGTAACCAAGTCTCACTGAATTGGATCCGTTTGGTGACTTTGAACCGACACCGTCTGAGTTTTGGCGTTTCTGTTTTGTATTAAAGTAACTGCTTTTTCTACAGTGGTTGTACAGCTTTTTGAAAATATAGACCATAAATAGTCCATTTTAATGCACTGTGGACTACAAAATAGTACATTGTGCACAATTGAATACGACATTGTGACGTGATAAATTGTACGACTAGTTGATGTTAAACGAACCAAACACCAAATATGGTATGGAAGAGACATACTTTTTTTATAAGCACATAACTGAACGTGTGTGTGTGTGTGTGTGTGTGTGTGTGTGTGTGTGTGTGTGTGTGTGTGTGTGTGTGTGTGTGTGTGTGTGTGTGTGTGTGTGTGTGTGTGTGTGTGTGTGTGTGTGTGTGTGTGTGTGTGTGTGTGTGTGTGTGTGTGTGTGTGTGTGTGTGTGTGTGTGTGTGTGTGTGTGTGTGTGTGTGTGTGTGTGTGTAAAACCTGTGATGTAGGGACGCCCTAAAATCCAAGGGCAAGTGTCCCCTGAAGACAGGTGTCCTCTCTTCAGTGGGACAGGTCACCAGGACAAATTGTAGGACCAGTTGATATTAAAGGAACCAAACACCAAATATGTTCTGGTTATTTAAAAGCACATAACTGAACCAATACAAAGATGTATACAATATAAAATATATATATAAGATGTATACAAGATAATTATTAAATAAGATTTAATTAACTTCAAGGACCACATACAGTCCAGTTTCATCTTGAGTGGACCAGACTGGTAAAATATTACTATAATAACCTTTAAATTTACACTTCAAAGTTTTTCTTTGTTGTGGTCACAGTGTGTGTAATGAAATTATCTATATTTTTACAAGATCAAACAGTTAGTACTGAAAATGATTACAATCTCAACATAAAGTCAATTTTAATGAAACATTCTGGTGCAAAATGCAATGAAATGTCAAAAAACTCTTATAATCCACCTTGCTTGGTGGTTTTGGGGCCGGATTGGAGCCTTTTTCATGCTGGTTTTGGCCCACGGGCCTGATGATTGACTTCCTGATGTATTAAGGTGAAAATGAAATTTAAGCGTAAGAGGAGTCGGCCCCGCCTGTGGGAGACTCTGTCCGCTCATTGAGGTGTGTCAACAGTTTAAAACCTCTCCGTGTAGGACGATTGTCTGCTCAGCACAGAGTGTCCGCCGTTCTACTGTACACATATTATCGAGGCTTTGAGCGAACCGTCCATTCATTTTTCAGTCGTCTTTTACCCCCCCCCCCCCATCGGAGGACGAGCTGGCGAGTACCGGACCCAGTGCAGGCCTCTGCTGTGAAGGTGCAGACTTGCGGCGGTGGTGTGTTTGCGTCAACTAAAGAAAACAAAAGAGAGAAATTTGAAGGAGGAGCAGTGAAGATTTAGGGATGGCGGACGCCACCGCTAAATGAAAGTAGGGGAAACACTAATATTTGCTATATTCACAAAAACAATCTCGGCCAAATTGAGCATGTTTGGAATTAAATTTCGACAGGAAGGGGATCGAATTGAAACCTTTTTTATTTCCAGAATTGTGTTTGACAAGTTGTTATACAGCCGGGTGTCAAGCTCACTTTATCCAAGACGCCCATATCTCACAGTTTGAGCTCAATTGGTCTGTACAAGTAAAATGCTCTGTCTTTCAAGGGAAACAAAACCGCAATATTTTCTTAAAATGTTCAGATTTAATGGATTATTTTAAACATAGCTGACTAGAAACAATGTGAAATTGTCTTTGTCACAGTAATTCTCCAGAAAAACGCTTTTTGCCTCGCGGCTAGTATTCAGCACGTTTCCCGCACCTCTGAGTTTAATGTTAATGTTGCTGCATTCTCCTGTTCAGGTCTAGGCCTTTGTGTTGTCTTACTAAAAAGAATGAATTCCACCCCCCCCAGGGGACAGATTCATTGGGCCAGATTATGGCCTTCGACCGGCCCGTTTCGACCCCAGGCCGTGTGTTTCACAGCCCGGTAAAATCTCCCTGAATCATGTTGGGTGGCAGGTAAACGCCCGGCGGAGGACATGGACGAGGAGCAGGCTTTCAAGCGTTCGCGCAACACGGATGAGATGGTGGAGCTGCGAGTGCTGCTGCAGAGCAAAGTAAACACGCCACCGCCTCTCTGCCGGGCCGCCGTCTCTCAGCCTTTCCTCATTCATCCAAGTGTCTTCTCTCCACAGAATGCCGGTGCCGTCATTGGAAAAGGTGGCAAAAACATAAAAGCTCTACGCACAGATGTGAGTAAACGGATGAAATCTGATCTATGTGTGTGGACGGGAGGAGGCGGCGTGTTTCGGCTCGCAGTCCCTCTGATGCAGAAAATGCCTTGGTCCCGTTTCACCTCTTGTCCTTGTTATATATTCTTGAGAAATCTAGAAATACCCCCATCTTATCAGTCCTCCGGGAAAGAGGTTAGAAGGCATCAAACCTAACGTAAGACATCATCACAAAGCTCCTAATGATGATACAATACAGATAAATGTTAAAAATAATCATTAAAGAGCACGTAAAGTTTTCCTCAAGGAGTGCGAGGAATTCTCTCGATACACGAACATCCTTGAAGACATGTTGTGTTATGTTTATGGAAGATCAGTCACATTGTCTAGTTTAGGATTTACAGCGTTTGTCTTTATTTGAGCTGATGTTTCGAAGGTTATGAAGCCAACATGTGCAGCTCTTTCTATTCCATGCTGACAACTTACTAATGTCTCAATCCTACACAGGCTGTTGAGAAAATGATTTTTTTCGTCAATTCTAACATAAAAATAACAAAATACATGACGTCTATATTTAAGTTTGACCTCGTTCCTGGAGGGGCTGTGGAAATCTCCTCTGTGGGAATGTTCCACTTCCTAACTGTCAGTGTTTCGCGTTCCCCGACAATGGTTACAAACATTTTCGCGTCAGTGACATAAATAAACACTTTGACTTTTTAAAGTAGACGACCAAAATTAGTTAATTTTATCCCAGTTTCACGTTCCGTTCTGAAGCCAAGTCTCATTTCTGCCCATTATGTTGTCCGCCATCATTTGTGACGATGACAATTGTCAGAACTTCCTTGAAAGTACATTATGTACCTTTTAATTAATGCCATTTCTGTGCCCTCGGGGGCAGTAGTGAGTCACCGCTCCTCAGAAGGGAAGCAGCTAGTTTATGCACTGCAGAGGAGAAATTCACACCATTTGGCAATCAATCGCGTAATATGGGCCAATAATGTACCCATTTGAACTTTTCTAACTGTGACAAAGCCACTAATAACTCGCCAGTATTGCATGCATTGTGTAGAATAGTTTCTCATTTGATTCAGAATTTCACGTAAGGTCACGCAGAGCCAAACCAGCCCCGTATAGAGTGACTCACCGCACCACCTTGTGATACAAAGTGGAATTAAGAGACAGGCAAATGTGGCGAGTAATTTTGATCAACTTTTTTTTTGTTGTTTATTTCGACATGTGGGTACATAACAAAAGAAAGAGAAACTAACACAAACAAGCAACAAATATAACGGAGCAAAGCAAATGGCAAAAAAAAGTAACATAACTAAATAAATAATGACATAACATATCCGAAATAGAAGCAACTTTGATTGATCTCTTTGACTAATTCCAACAAATACTCAAGTTGTTTGGAAATATTACATGGTGGGCTCTTAAGAAATAGTCATTTGAAACGTTAAACTTGTTTATTGAGTTCTGAGAAAAGTGGGGTGTTTTCAATTAACCCGCTTTCTCTCAATACGAACTTTTCCATTCACCAGTTGCTCCAACAATAATTGTCCTTGAATTCCTGCCCCTGTTGGTTGGATTCCCTCGGAAACGGGTCGTAATTGTTTCTCATTGCCCTGTTGCCACCAGCAATCCGATCTGGCTGGGTGGTCAGACCAGGAAGGTTTTGTCGGACAGCCCTGTTGGCCCCTTGTTCCATGTTTCTGGTTCCACGGCACTGAAGCTGTGTTTGACCTTAAAGTGACAACAGGCGCCTGAAAGCCTGACTGGGAAGTCGGTAAACCTCCGCGGTGCTCCTCTGCTGAACGTTCTCTTTGTCCAGTTCACTCTCTGTTCTTCTTCACTCACCACAATTTCAAGTGTGTCTCATTTCACTTAATGGGACGACGTGTGATCGATTAAAAATGTATTCCTTCTTCCCTTCTCCTTTACTTTTTATGTTTTTTGTTTATTATTGGCCACCTTCCTTCGTTGCCCATGTACCGGATCGACATGCCCCTCCTGCGTTGCGCACCTTGACGCTGGCCCACCCCTGAACGCCCACCTGACACTCCCGGTTGGCCCCGCCCATAAACCGTGCCCCTCCTTAATGGGGCGCCTAACTTGACATCTCGTGATTGAATGCCCCCGCCCAATGCCAACCTCCTCCACCACAACCACCACCTCCTCCTCTTCCTCCTCCTCCTCCTCCTCGGCCCATGCAGTACAATGCCAGTGTATCAGTCCCAGACAGCAGTGGCCCAGAGCGGTATGTCCCACCAGTTATTGCCTGACTGCCTGATTAGAACAGTCAATCACGTGTCTTTGATAACCTGCCTTCTGTTGAATTTTCACATTTTTATATACATGAGTATACCCCCCTCCCCCAACACCCCTCTCCTCCACTTGTAAGAGCCGTCTATTGTTCCTTTTGATTTTTCTGTCCATTTCAAACATTTTCTCCATTGACTTAGACCCCCCCCCAACCCCCCCTCTCCCCCCCCTCTCATTTTACAGTTTATTGTCCATGCAGAGAATCACTGACAACCCCACTACCAAGTAGTTGGTCTTTTAATAACCAACAGCACAGGATGTGGTTTTTCTCCTTGCTGTGTCGTGTTACGGCTCATTTATACTTTGCATGCGCACATAAACAGAGAAAATAAGTGTTGATTGCAGCCACCAGAGGGCGCCACTTTACGGCCCTGTTTTCGCGACAGTGTTTCAAGTGACAACGCATCCACACGCACACATCCCCACAAGCACACACGACAACAATGAGCTCTAAACATCCACACTGGGAGAACACGGATGTTCTAGTGGACAGACTATCAAGTTGGATTGTTATTACGGTGACTGTCAAAATAAAAGTACTAATTCCAGGAGAATCTGGACTGGGAGTCATGACACCACGGAGGAAACTGTTCTGATTGGCTCTACTGAGCAGCGGCAGAATTACTCGTAACTACAGCTGTGGTGCGCAGCAGCAGCGTTGACGCCGTCTACACAGAGATGGAGCCTGAATGTTTTCAGAGAATTGTGATTTCCACAGACTGCATTGAACCATTTTGAAAAGTTCCACCTTTGGACCTGTTTTTCTAAAGTTGCGCTTTCAGTGACTCCGAGCACCAGTCCTGTAAACAGACCCTCAAAACGCAACGAAAGTTTTGTGCTTTCACTTAAAAACGTCGCGTAAACAGGGCTTAAAGCAACGTACTGAGAAAATACCTAGAATTAGCGGGGGGGGGGGGGTCTTTTTTTTTTTTTTTTTTTTTTTTAAGAGAAAGGACATAATGGTAGAACGCAGCTTGAATGTTCATAATGGATGCAGTGAACATGAACATTGTGATGTGTAATCATTTGTTCCAAGTTGAGATCATGGTGCTTCAACACCAGGTTAGTCCATAGACTTTATTCGATTTGGAGGGGGGGTGTCTGCCCATATTTAGTTTTTCTTTCTTCGTCTGGTTTTTTGGATTTGCACTGTTGGCTTTATTTGTTTACTACCCAGAATGCACTGCGCTCTACGTCTGCGCTCTGTCAGCTGCAAAGTCCACTGATAGTCCCTGACGTGTTCACACTGTCCGTGAACCGGACCTCATTTCAGTTGCAAGTGAACCAAGGGTGTGTTCAGGTTCCCTGTTTGATCCAGACCGGAATCTCTTCAGAAACAAAACTTTCATTTGGGCGACATGAAAACGCCCACCAACTCTAAACCGGATCTAACAATCGATCTCTGGTGTCCTTCAAATGCTCGGTCTCACTTCCTTTATTAACTATCTTTGTACTGGGCGGGGTGAGAGGACATGATGTAGAGCGCAATGCACCCTGGGTAGTAAACAACAAAGCTAACTGAAGTAGACGCAGAAAACAAAAGTTGTAAGATATCTTGCGTGTAGACGTAGAGTAGAGAGGAAGAGTAGTGAGGAGGAAGGAGTAGTGAGGAGGAAGGAGTAGTGAGGAGGAAGTAGAGAGGAAGGAGTAGAGAGGAAGGAGTAGAGAGGAAGGAGTAGAGAGGAAGTACAGATGAGGAAGTACAATGGAAAAGTAGAGGGGAGGAAATAGAGAGGAGGAAGTAGTGAGGAGGAAGTAGAGAGGAAGTACAGAGGAAACGTAGAGGGGAGGAAGTAGTGAGGATGAAGTGGTGACGAGGAAGTAGAGACAAAGGAGGAAGTACAGAGGAAACGGTAGAGAGGAGGAAGTAGAGGAGGAAGTAAAGGAGGAAGTACAGAGGAAGACTCATTGATATCTGGTCTGAAGACTATATCGCAGCTACCCATGACATTACCCAGGCGGTAATGTCATGTCTCACTTTGAGACTCGATCTGACCTGAACAAAATTAAGGGGTGAAAATTCTCGGCCCCCCAAAGTGAAACCGGTCCCGGACTAGCTGAATGTGGAAGGACCCCAAGAAGCACCTTTTCAAGTGGACCAGAGTTCACTTCTTTAATCCGGATCAAGTCTTTCACACCTGCACAAACGAATTAGACTTTCCCTGAAAGAACTCTGGACCAGATCAATCAGTGCCGGTATGAACGCACCCTCAGATTCCAGATAAGTTACAGTAACGTAATGTCAACAAATTTGTACAGAGCTGGCCTTCAAGAACTTCTATCATTATTTATTTGCTTCTGATCATAATTGCATCGATTGGTCCGCCTCCAGGAGATAAACACAAATGTTGAGATACGAATGGATTCCTCAGTGCGTCTAATGTCGAGCATAAATGAGCCTGAACTTTAAACTTGTAGAAATCAGACGTCTCTTTTCTCGCCCCCCCCCCCCCTCCCCCCTTCACTCATCCGTGTCCCCCTCTCTTTGTTTAATCGTGCTGCGCCTCTCATAACACCCTCTTGTTAGTCGGTAACCACTCCCCCCTCCCTTCCACCCTCCTCTAGTCGGTAACCACTCCCCCCTCCCTTCCACCCTCCTGCCTCCTGTAGTCGGTAACCACTCCCCCCCTCCCTTCCACCCTCCTGTAGTCGGTAACCACTCCCCCCCTCCCTTCCACCCTCCTGCAGTCGGTAACGACTCCCCCCTCCCTTCCACCCTCCTGTAGGATAACCACTCCCCCCTCCCTTCCACCCTCCTACAGTCGGTAACCACTCCCCCCCTCCCTTCCACCCTCCTGTAGTCGGTAACCACTCCACCCTCCTGTAGTCGTTAACCACTCCCCCCCTCCCTTCCACCCTCCTCTAGTCGGTAACCACTCCCCCCTCCCTTCCACCCTCCTCTAGTCGGTAACCACTCCCCCCTCCCTTCCACCCTCCTGTAGTTGATAACCACTCCCCCCTCCCTTCCACCCTCCTGTAGTCGGTAACCACTCCCCCCTCCCTTCCACCCTCCCGTAGAATAACCACTCCCCCCTCCCTTCCACCCTCCTGTTAGTCGGTAACCACTCCCCCCCTCCCTTCCACCCTCCTGTTAGTCGGTAACCACTCCCCCCTCCCTTCCACCCTCCTGTAGGATAACCACTCCCCCCCTCCCTTCCACCCTCCCGTAGGATAACCACTCCCCCCTCCCCTCCACCCTCCTGTAGTCGATAACCACTCCACCCTCCCTTCCACCCTCCTGTAGTCGATAACCACTCCCCCTCTCCCTTCCATCCTCCTGTTAGTTGGTCACCACTCCCCCCTCCTGTAGTCGGTAACCACTCCCCCCCCCTTCCACCTTCCTGTAGTCGATAACCACTCCCCCCCTCCCTTCCACCCTCCTGTAGTCGGTAACCACTCCCCCCTCCCTTCCACCCTCCCGTAGGATAACCACTCCCCCCTTCCTTCCACCCTCCTGTTAGTCGGTAACCACTCCCCCCCTCCCTTCCACCCTCCCGTAGGATAACCACTCCCTCCCTCCCTTCCACCCTCCCGTAGGATAACCACTCCCTCCCTCCCTTCCACCCTCCCGTAGGATAACCACTCCCCCTCCCCTCCACTCTCCTGTAGTCGATAACCACTCCACCCTCCCTTCCCCCCTCCTGTAGTCGATAACCACTCCCCCCTCCTGTAGTCGTTAACCACTCCCCTTCCACCTTCCTGTAGTCGTTAACCACCCCCCCCCCCTTCCACCCTCCTGTAGTCGATAACCACTCCCCTCCTCCCTTCCACCCTCCCGTAGGATAACCACTCCCTCCCTCCCTTCCACCCTCCCGTAGGATAACCACTCCCCCTCCCCTCCACCCTCCTGTAGTCGATAACCACTCCACCCTCCCTTCCACCCTCCTGTAGTCGATAACCACTCCCCCCTCCTGTAGTCGTTAACCCCCCCCCCCCCCTCCCTCCACCTTCCTGTAGTCGTTAACCACCCCCCCCCCCCCTTCCACCCTCCTGTTAGTCGGTAACCACTCCCCCCCTCCCTTCCACCCTCCCATAGGATAACCACTCCCCCCTCCCCTCCACCCTCCTTTAGTCGATAACCACTCCACCCTCCCTTCCACCCTCCTGTAGTCGATAACCACTCCCCCTCTCCCTTCCATCCTCCTGTTAGTTGGTCACCACTCCCCCCTCCTGTAGTCGGTAACCACTCCCCCCCCCTTCCACCTTCCTGTAGTCGATAACCACTCCCCCCCTCCCTTCCACCCTCCTGTAGTCGGTAACCACTCCCCCCTCCCTTCCACCCTCCCGTAGGATAACCACTCCCCCTCCCCTCCACCCTCCTGTAGTCGATAACCACTCCCCCCTCCTGTAGTCGGTAACCACTCCCCCCCCCCTTCCACCTTCCTGTAGTCGTTAACCCCCCCCCCTTTCACCCTCCTGTAGTCGATAACCACTCCCCTCCTCCCTTTCACCCTCCTGTAGTCGGTAACCACTCCCCCCCTCCCTTCCACCCTCCTGTAGTCGGTAACCACTCCTCCCTCCCTTCCACCCTCCTGTCGTCGGTAACCACTCCCCCCCTCCCTTCCACCCTCCTGTAGTCGGTAACCACTCCCCCCTCCCTTCCACCCTCCTGTAGTCGGTAACCACTCCCCCCTCCCTTCCACCCTCCTGTAGTTGATTACCACTCTCCCCCTCCCTTCCACCCTCTGCTCTCTGACTGTTTCCTCCTGCCCACCTCGTCTCCTCCTCCTCCTCACCTCTGCCCCCGAGCCCCCCACCCCCCACCCCCCACCCCCCAACCCAGCACAATAAAAAGGTGTGCTGGTGGCGCTGTTGTCAAGGGAAATTGTTTGTTTTAGTTATTTATTACATTAGTTTTTCCCAACTTGTTGGTCGTGGGATGGTTATAAGAAATCTCTCTCTCTCTTGCTCGCTCTCTCTCTCTCTGTCTCTCTCTGTCTCATTATTTTCAGCCGTTCTAAAACTGCCCATCCTCCTCAGATTTCTCTTAATTTTCAGAATATTAGATTCAGTGCATGTCAGCTTCTTATGTAATCAGCACAGTGATGGGAAGAAGTTTGTAAATTCTTTTTGCGTAGTGTGCAGATCTTGATTCTCTCCTTTTTAGTTTTGGAATCTGGTCATGAAAGTTTGGTGGTCCATGTGCTATCTGGTTTGGATTTACTTTCCATCCGCCGTCGTAATGTTGTTGTGTCCTTTATCGGTTGAAAATGGCTCCCGGCAGGATCCTGAGCGTGAATGCCAGCATCGACACTGTCGGAGACATTCTGCTGAAAATCATCCCCACTCTAGAGGAGGTAAGGACAGAAACTTGCGCAGCATTTATACTGTAGTTTTAAATATGTATTAAAAGTCGTGTAGTACACACTGTGGTTACTCCAGTGAAATGCAAACCCCCGTACACAGTTTTGGACCTCTTCCCCTCTCATCTAGGAACTCAAAATTTCATTGCCACAACTTTTCAACTCAACTTTATTTAGAGAGCACTTTAAAAACAACACCGTTGGCCAAAGTGCTGTACAGACAAATAATAAAATAAAATAAATGTATTCATATATATATATATATATATATATATATACACACACACACACACTACCGTTCAAAAGTTTGTGGTCACTTAGAAATGTCCTTATTCTTGAAAGACAAGCACTGTTTTTTTCAATGAAGATAACTTTAAACTAATCAGAAATTTCTACGGAAAGTGAGTCGTAGTGATTTTGAGAAGGTCCACCTCGGTAGCTGTTTTCAAAAGTTGTTTTCAGTCACTGTGATCATCGCTGTTGTGTAAACACACCCAAAAGTTTTCAGTTTTCACTTGTAAACTCAGACTAACTGCATTTCCCAAGGAGCCCCGCCCCCTTCCAGTCATAGTTCAGGCATCTCCAGTTGTCTCATTCACTCTGTGGTTGGCTGGTAAAGCTAATGGAGTGGCTGGTTGCCTTGCAACCTGTGGCGTTCATCTCATAATCCTGGGAAGAATAGAAAACAGCATGAGGCGATAGTTGCGCTTCTCTTTTGGGTAACGTCCATGAGACTCTGGAAGTGAGAGCTGGTTCCTTCCATTAGAGCTTCACTAAACACGTCTGACTGAGGAGGCCTCCCCGTCGGCCCAGGACTCGGAACTCCTCGTCAACCTGTTAAAGTCTGAATTTGAACACAGCTTGTACATTCCAGTTTTTTAAAAGGCGAGACACAGAAGGTCTTGAAGACCCCCCACCCCCCCACCCTGAGTTTTGAATTCAAATTCAAGACTCAAATAACTTCAACTAGTGTGTAACTCAATTTCAACAAGTATGGGTCCATTTGAAAAACCATGGATGTGGCATTAAGCCACATTTCCACCTCAGAAAAAGTGCAGGGATGGAACGGAGCGGTACAGAGCGGTGCGATACGGAACAATACGAAGCGGTGCGGTACGGAGCAATATGGAGCAATGCGGAGTAATATGGAGCGATACGGAGCGGTACAGAGCGATGCGATACGGAGCGGTGCAATACAGAGCGGTACAATACAGAGCGGTACGGAGCAATGCGGTGTGGTACGGAGCGGTACAGAGCGATGCGGAGCGATGCGGAGCAATACGGAGCGGTATGGTAAAGCTACCTAGAGCCAAATCTGGTATGTTTCCTCTGCCGAAAGTTCGGTTAAAATGTAGGCGGGGTTTAGAGCTCCACAGATATGTGACGGTTTAACAGTGACCTCAGCCGGGGCGACAGACCTAGAAATTATGAATCCTCTGTTGTTGTTTACATCCTCGCTTTGCTCCACTTGTTTAGTTCACTTTTTTATTTTTTTGCAGCCACAGCGCTGCAGCTGCAACTTCCATGTTGGTTCTGAGACAGGGAACGCCGGCCGGCCCCGGCTCAGTGACACCGGAGTGCACTCCGGCAGCACAAAGCCGGTCGGCTCCGGTGTCGCGCCGCGAGATGTGACAATCGCAACTTCCACGTTGGGCAGAGATCGCAGTTACCGAGGCTCGGGGCTCGGAGCAGCTTCAGTGTCCCAGAGTACCGTGTGTGGACGCAGTCTGAGCTTGATTGTCGCGTTGCATCACGTCGCACACCGGCAGGTTCCGAAACGCCAGCGTTGGAGAACCGGAGCTCCGGGGCGGCACGCGGCGGGCCACGCAATGTGACGTGACGCAACGTCACGTGACGTGACGAGTGGACTTGGTAGAGCATCGGTTACGGCCGTAGCGTCTGCTCCAGAGTCCCAGTTTCCGTCTGCTCTTTAGGGACTAACATGAAAGTTGAGCAGCAAAAAACCAAACAAAAAACCACCCTGTACAAAGCTGAATCTGTTAACAACAGAGGATTCATACAGCCACATATTAAAATATTGAGGGCGGGTAGTAAATCACTGACCAATCAGCAAACGGCTCTTCAAAACTGGACCCGCTCCATCGTCCTGAGTACCCCGATGGAGGGGTGGCGGAAAAGCCTCCACCTTTGGAGCAGTTATTTCAGGAAAATCCCAAATTGTTGCAAAAGGAAACCCATACCGTACTGGACCATACCGGATTAGACCGGACCGGACCATACCGTACTGTACCGGACCATACCACTCCATTCCTGCACTTTTTGTGTGGTGGAAACGGGGCTTTAGAGGGCCACTGTGTGTGTTTCTTTCACTCTGGCTATATTTAGGGGAGAAAAAAGGGCATTACTAATCGAGAGCAGGCGCGATTTCAGGCCTGATTGACATCATCAATCTGGTTTCTTCAGTACCAGCATTACAGCGGGATTGACTTCGACTGTGAGCTCCGCCTGCTGATCCACCAGAGCTTGGCAGGGGGCATCATCGGGGTGAAAGGTGCCAAGATAAAGGAGCTGAGAGAGGTAGGACTGTTGATGACTGATGAACGCTGTATTCAAAGCTCCCACATATGTTTACTTCTGCACTCTTGATTACTGAAGTTGCTTCAGTAACTAAGATTAAAAAAAACAACCTAATGTCTGAATAAAGACAAAGACACCAGTAGAATTCAATGAGGCACCACTGCAGGAATACATGAAGAATCTGATTATTTCCACCAACTTGTTTAAATTCACTATAATGACACTAACATATTTACAGACTAAAACTGAAATGGCACCAATATTTGAATAAATGTATAGAAAGGTCCATGAGGAAGTCGTATGTGTGTGTGCCTGCCTTTGCTCACCAGAACACCCAGACCACCATCAAGCTTTTCCAGGAGTGCTGCCCACACTCCACGGACCGGGTGGTCCTGGTGGGGGGGAAGCCTGAGCGCGTCATCGAATGCATCAAGGTCATCCTGGAGCTGGTGTCCGAGGTGGGTCCACAGCCCATCAGTCAACATTACGAGAGGTGGCTCGATGACAATGTCGTTATTGTGGTTCTGATCCAAGAGATGAGCTCCAACTGGTTCTTGGAGAAAGGTCTCAGAGGCCACGGCGTGAGAGTTGCTGCACACAGCGAGATCGGTCTACAGTAGCATGGCGTAGTTTGTAGTCTGACACTATGCACTGCGCTGTGGACTATGGATTAGGCTTAATAGCATTTAATAAGCACTTGTATTGGTACTTGGTATCGGCAGGTTTAGTACTCGTGCTTGTTCTTTAAATCGGTGGTATCGGTGCACCTCTATACAAAACATAATGCTGGTGGTCATAATGTAAAAACGGTCACGTGCAATTCTTCTCCTTCTTCCTCCACTTTGCAGGCTCCGATCAAAGGTCGCGCTCAGCCGTACGACCCGAACTTCTATGACGAGACCTACGACTACGGCGGCTTCACCATGCTGTTCGAGGAGCGGGGCCGGCGGCCCATCGGCGGCTTCCCCATCCGAGTGCGCGGCGGCTTTGAGCGCCTGCCGCCCGTCCGTGGCAGCAGACCCCTCCCCCCTTCCAGGAGGGACTACGACGACATCAGCCCCCGACGAGGTCCTTTGCCCCCGCTGAGCAGAGGAGGGCGTGGGGGGAGCCGAGCGCGCAACCTGCCTCTGCCTCCTCCGCCGCCACCTAGAGGAGGGTGAGGAGACTTCTGGCCACCAAACATTCCCATTCAGCCCACTTCATGGTGTATTGCGCTGTTTTAGACGCGGTGACCAACCAAAGTTGGGGCGAAGGTTATGTTTTTGTCTACGTGTGTTTATTCATTGGTTTGTTTGTATGTATGTATGTATTAATTTATTTGACCAACTTTGTACAAAAACTACTCACCTGAATCGCATGAACACTTCAGGGATGATTTGTCATCAAGCCATTAGATTTGAGGAGCGAACAGATCCTGGGGAGGGAAGATGTTCACTCCACTATAAACACACTGGAATCCCCTCCATCGGGGTTGCCGCTGCCGTTAGCCGCTGCTGGCACACTGCTAACTCCACTCCACCCTCAGCCAATCACGTGCCAGGTCACCGTTGGGAAATCAGCTGACGATGGAGGGCTGGAGAAAGAACTGCTTCGACGATGCTTCTTTGTTTGGATAAAGATGTTTAATATTGAACAGCATCAGAGAAACCACAGGCTGGTGGTAAATGTCTGCGGGAGAAGCCGGCTTCGAATATGCTTCTCCAGTGTGAAAGTCCTGGCTGGCTTCTGTACCGTTTAAGAAACGGCGAACATGTGAGCTACACGTTCAGTGCATAACAACCGATAAGATAAGGAAACGGCGAACATAAGAAAAAGCACAAAAGATGATCTTTGCTCAGAGGCCCCTCGTTATAACGGCGTGGAACATTAACTTTGAGCCGGAAATTGAAGCACTGCATATTTTATGATCACACAGTAGAAGGACTCAAGAATATACCATATAAGACACATGTTATATTGGAAAATACACTTCATCACTCTGATGATGCGTTCCAGTAACACAATACAATAGGAACCAACAGAACATCATTTCACCTGAACATTGCAGCAACATGAAGCAGTTCAATAACCTTGTCATAGTACATTGGTTTCCATGGTGACAAATGATGCGTTGGCAAGCGCTACTGTTTGCAGTTATAGTTTCAAGTGAAAACAAAAAACTTTAGTTGTGTTTTGGGGCTCCGTTTACTCACGTCAATGATCAGAGTCACTGCAAACGCAACTTTTGGAAAAGGGCTCCAAAGGTGAAAATATGTGATAACGCTCCATCTCCGTGGAAACGGAGGACAATGCCTTTTTTCCCTGAAACGCTGTTCCTGCACTGGTTGATTGTCTGTCCACTGCTTACACCTGATTAGTGCACAGATGTGGAAAGGTTTCAAAACTTAAATGCTATCTCTTGCGTAAAGTGTGGCGAAGCCTCATGGCGTTAAAGAGGGAAGATTTTTGAGTCTTTTCCCGCCAGTTCCCAGCCACTGTCAACAGTTGTTTTGCCATTTTTGCAGAAACGATTTGACGAATCGTTTAAAACAGTCATAGCAACACTATTCCACACTTTTCTGCATGTTTTTTGTGTACGTGCTCCCAACAGTGCAGCACTTGTTCCACGCTTAAAAAAAAAGAAAAGAAAACAGGACTTGAATCATGACATCTGCGCCACGCCAAAATAAGAATTGTCCTCTTTTTTTAGTTTACCTTTTTGCAATAAAGGGAAACGCTTGGCGTGCGTGCGTGCGTGCGTGCGTCCCTTCCTGATTTCTTACTTTTTTGCATGTTTTCCACACTTAAATGTTTCACATCATCAAACATATTTAAAAAGTAGTCAAAGATAACACAACTAAACACAAAATGCAGTTTTTAAATGAAGGGTTTTATTAACGAGGAAGAAAAAGCTGCAAGGCTATGGATGAAAAATTGGCCAAACACCTTTTCACACTACTTTATAGATATATTTATGTCACTCAGTAATATTGAAAGTTAGTTACTGTGCAAAAAAGGGAATAGAAATAAATATAATACAAAATGTATTGGTGTATATATGCAGTTTTCTATTCAGTTAATCATTGTCTGCACATAAAAGAAGTCAGAAAGAAAGTTCTCCTCCCATCTAAACATAATCTGCCCAAAATAAAGTTAGATGTTTCTAAAATATGTGAATTTTAAGTATTTTTTTGACTTAATAATTAAAATTTAAACAAAAACTGAAACATTTTGATAAATGGAGGAGTTATTAATATTTTACCTGGTAAAATAAGGGTGAAATAAAATAAATGTCAAGCTTGCGTGATCTTTTTGACCGACTGATTGCTCCAGGTTACAGTGTCTCTCTGACCTAAAATGAGTTTGACTGACTGAATGCTGTTTTCATCCCGGATCGTTCCTCCTGCTTGTTTTGCAGAGGAGAGCGGTTTTCACACAGCAGCTACCACAGCAGTATGGACGACAGGCCCAGGTGAGCCAGGGATATCTCTACCAGTCATGTGACGGCAGCTCTGAGGTGGAAAATCCTCTAAACCGTGGTGATCTTTCTGTGTGCAGTGACAGACGAGGCCGAGGAGACCGTTACGACAGCATGGTGAGTGTTTACAGACGGCGCCACCGTGTGTCTGCCGCCTCTCGGCCTGATTGTAGTAGATGTTTGTGATGTTTCAGTCCAGAGGGTTGGAATTCCTTTTTCTTCTGTCTCTCTCTCCCTCTCTCTCTCTGTCTCTGTTTCTCTGTCTCTTTATGTCTGTCTCCCTCTCTCTCTGTCTCTGTTTCTCTGTCTCTTTCTGTCTGTCTCTCTCTGTCTCCCTCTCTCCCTCCCTCTCTCTCTCTCTCTCCCTCTCTCTCTCTGTCTCCCTCCCCCTCTCTGTCTCAGTTTCTCTGTCTCTTTCTGTCTGTCTCTCTCTCTCTCTCCCTCCCTCTCTCTGTCTCTGTTTCTCTGTCTCTTTCTGTCTGTCTCTCTCTCTCTCCCTCTCTCCCTCCCTCTCTCTGTCTCTGTTTCTCTGTCTCTTTCTGTCTGTCTCTCTCTGTCTCCCTCTCTCCCTCCCTCCCTCTCTCTCTGTCTCTGTTTCTCTCTCTCTCTGTCTCCCTGTCTCCCTCCATCTCCCTCTCTCTCTCTCTCTCTCTCTCTCTCTCTCTCTCGCTGTGTTGTTTCTTTTCCCTCTCTCTCACCTTGTATGCACACTGATGTAGGCCTGTTGTTGCCTGGCAACAGCTGTCTCCTTGGTTACCAGAGAGCAGCAGAGTACGTAGTCCGGAGAATCCGCCAGGCTAGCAAATGAAGTCGAGCAGAAACCAAAGCAAAGTCTGAACCAGTTCCCTGCATGTCGGGTTCTGAGTAAATGGAGAAAGAAAGAAAGACTTGACTTGAAAAACCCTTTATTCAAACAACACAAAAATCAATCATTTACATGTTTATCCTCCTCAGAAAAGAGAAGAATAATATGTAGACAAACACAGTGTGGAACCACAAACTGGTCACACACTGTGATCTACTATAAAATCAACACAAGATCACATATAATGTTAAACATTCATGATCAGACAGTTCCCCTCACCACGGAGCACAGGATCTGCCTCGTTCCCCATCACCCAAATAAAACCACTTTATAAGAACTGTGTTCCACTCTCCGGCCAGCTGTGAGCAGACCTTTACAAACATGCAGAGGATCAGTAAAACCGTCACCTGAAACCTGGTTCCTCCCACTGAAACCTGGTTTCCCCCTGCTGAAGCCTGGTTCCTCATGCTGATTACCTGGTTCCTCCTGCTGAAACCTGGTTCCTCCAACTGAAACCTGGTTCCTCCAACTGAAACCTGGTTCCTCCTGCTGAAACCTGGTTCCTCATGCTGAAACCTGGTTCCTCCAACTGATTACCTGGTTCCTCCTGCTGATTACCTGGTTCCTCCTGCTGATTACCTGGTTCCTCCTGCTGATTACCTGGTTCCTCCTGCTGATTACCTGGTTCCTCCGACTGATTACCTGGTTCTTCCTGCTGATTACCTGGTTCCTCCTACTGAAACCTGGTTCTTCCTGCTGATTACCTGGTTCCTCCTGCTGATTACCTGGTTCCTCCGACTGATTACCTGGTTCTTCCTGCTGATTACCTGGTTCCTCCTACTGAAACCTGGTTCTTCCTGCTGATTACCTGGTTCCTCCTACTGAAACCTGGTTCCTCCTGCTGATTACCTGGTTCTCCCTGCTGAATACCTGGTTCCTCCTGCTGAAACCTGGTTCCTCCTGCTGAAACCTAGTTCCTCCTGCTGAAACCTGGTTCCTCCTGCTGAAATCTGGTTCCTCCTGCTTCGCCAAATATCAAGTTTTGCACATCAAAGATAAAATTCAATAAGACCAATGTTACCTTTTTTTGTTTGGTGTACTTTGGACTAAAAACAGAAAGGGGACAGAGGAACCCTCTCCCAGAGCCTCCAGCCTTCGTAGAACCCTGTAAAGAACAGGACACCACTAGATGTTCTAAAGTTTCAGGCTCTGAACAACCAGAGCAGTTCTCCCCAGAGCTTGGAACCAGGCGGGCTCTGTATCTGTTCTAGCTACAGCTCCAGGTATCACCCTCCACAGGGGGGGTTTGTACAGGACCCACCAGCTCCCTCTAGGGGAAGAATCACCACCAAACAAACCAGTCCACCTGGACTCCCTCACTCCAGCCAGCGACTGCAGATCCAGGACCTTCACACAGATGCTGTGCAGCTCCTTCCCAGGGCAGGACTGGAAGAGGCCTGGAAGAGGACTGGAAAAGGCCCAGTCTTGGAGTTTTAATGGTCAGTAGTTTCCCCCCCTCCTCCCATTCTCCCACAGCAGGACGAACCTTCAGGGAGGGGAAGACATAATCTTCTCCTCTACTCCACTGGTCAGCTGATCCTTGTCCTGAGGAGCAGGAAGCGACTGCCACACCTCCTCCACCAGATGCTGGACCACTCTGCTGGACCGGACCCCCATCATCTCTGTTAGCTGCTGTGTGTCTGTCCGAGCTGGATGGCCCACCTTTGTGATCCCTGCATCAGTGAGCTGCTTCTCAAGGTGGCTGAGGAGAAGCCACGGTGGAGATCAGGCAGTTATGGAGCAGAGGTTCTTCAAAGACCCACAGCCCAGGCTTGGCGTTCAGACAGAAGAGCCATAGGGCAGTCTCTGCAGACCCTGCAGTCTGAAGGCCACAGTTCTGGAGACGGTGTCTATGAGGCCCTGCCCCCCCTCTGCCACAGGGAGATACAGGACCGACGCTCGCACCCAGTGCCGGCCAGACCAAACAAAAGTCCACCAGAACGCTGCAGTCTTTCCAGGAGGCCTGGTGGAGGGACCAGGACTTTGAGTTTGTGCCACAGAGACGAGGCGACCAGATTGTTGGCTATGAGAGTCAGCCCAGCTCTCCACACAAGAGTTTGCATACACCATCTACACTCCCTCCTCATGCTTCCCACGGAAAGACACATCCAGTGTCTGAGTCGGAGAGTCCAGAAACATGAAGACCTGCCTCCGCAGAGACTGGACATGCTTCAGTTTCGCGTCCTTGCAGCCCAGACCAACAGTACGGAAACCACTCGCAAACTTACCGAACGTCCTCAGTTCTCGCTCCAGAGCCTCGTTCGAAACGAACGGAGGAACTCCGGACACGGTGATCCGCGTGGACGGTCCAGCCAGCGGGGACACCTGGATGAACTCATCTTTGATGACAACTCCGCTTTCGATCAAATCCGCCACAAACTGTGGGTCCTTAAAAAAACCCACCACTGCCTTATTCATTCTGGAAGCTTTGGTGATGCTCTCACATCTGCCCTTCTCCCCAACCACCTGCAGCACCTGCTCCACGGTGGAGCTGGGCTGCGGCACCAACCGGACTCCATGTCTCAGAGACACGGGAGACGTCTCAGAGGACGCCATCCCAGCCATGAGACACGGAAAAACACACAAAAAACACCAGCAAACAAAGTTTACTCTACACTAACAACACATGAAAGGATCATACAGAAACACACAGTCGGAAAAAGAAAACACAGACTATATATAATAAATAAAATATATATAATAAATCGCTCTCAACTCCGCTCTCTTTCAAACACACGTCCACACGTGACAAAGAAAGAAAGAGATTTACACCCAGTGTCACTGAAAACAGCACAAAAAGAACAGAACCTTCTATTTTTATTACTGTAACTCTGATAACAAGCTTGGTCACATGTCCATTTTTAATTGATGCAGTTTAGTTGTTTAGAGAAAACTTTACAATAATTTGCTTAAAAAGGCCAAAAAAGAAGAGAGAAGTGAAATGTGTCTTTCCAGTTTCATTTAATACGGACATAATATCACCACACCAGTCATGTGTGGAGTGTGTGTCCTCCTGGAAAGATCTGACTGTCCATAAACTCCTCCAAGGTTCCTGGAAAGATCTGACTGTCCATAAACTCCTCCAAAGTTCCTGGAAAGATCTGACTGTCCATAAACTCCTCCAAGGTTCCTGGAAAGAGCTGTCTGTCCATAAACTCTTCCAAGGCCCTGGAAAGATCTGACTGTCCATAAACTCCTCCAAGGGCCTGGAAAGATCTGACTGTCCATAAACTCCTCCAAGGTTCCTGGAAAGAGCTGACTGTCCATAAACTCCTCCAAGGTTCCTGGAAAGATCTGACCGTCCATAAACAACAAGACTCCTGTGGTTCTGACCAGACACTTCTAGAGCTGATCAGAGCTCCAGGGGCTTAAAGCAGCTGTCCTGCTGTGAATGTAAATGTCCTACATATGGACAATAAATCCTTAAAGTTGAGCTGTTGTCCAGACCTTTTGCACAGGTTCAAAGTTTTGACCCACTTGGAAGTTTCCACTTGCCTTGAAGCGTAAATGTATTTGTCAAGTTGAGGCTCATAAATCGATGAGATCTAACTTGAATTAGCAGCTCAAATAATTAGAATATAAACTGGATGTAAAAACGTTATATTTCTTTTATTTGGTTAGAGAAGCTGCAGCTGTGTGGCGATGCCTTCAAGGTCCTCCTCCCTGTGGGAATCTGGAGCTGCAGAGCTGTGTGTCTGACCTTCCTGGCAACTCATTTCTCCTTTGATTGAACTTAGATTTAAATATTTCTGCAATGCTGTAAGAGGTTATTAAATTCATATTTAGTTAAATGTTTAAGGTATTTGATGATGAGAAGTAGTGTCAAAGTTCTCCAGATTTTAAAAATCAGGTGCTCTAACTCGGGGGAGGAGGGGATTTTAAAGACAAAGGGACAAAAACCATCAAGTTATTATTTTTCTTTAAACTTTATTTTTCATGAATACATGGTAGACAAAAATAAATACATGTGCATAAAAACAATAACATCCAACAAAAACAATGGTTTTGATGATATTTCCATTTTCTAGGGAGGGGGAGTGTAGAGGAAGTCTCTTTCCTTTGTTTAAACCATCAGTTTGTGTAGGTACTGTCTCAGCTCCTCTGTAAGTTAATGCTGACATGTTCCTGGTTTTATTGTGACATTAAAACTTTCATTTTGTCTTTTTTTTGCTCCTTTCAATCGATCCTGAACCTCAGAGTGGAGGCGGATATGGTGAGTGTGTGTCTGGATATCTAAAACCTGCTGACTGTTCTCACAGGCTGTGGTCCTTGTTTTCTAAGCATAAATTAATTAAAGGAAATAGAAGTGATGCTATAATGTCTTTTTACTGATTCAATGTGGTTTAACTTTCAGATTTATTATGTATTGGCTAAGAGGTTGATTTTATTGCTCCCCTGTGGCCATCGGTTATTAAATACTCAAATACTCTCTGTACTTCCTCCTCCTGTGGACCATCTCTGTCCCTCGTCCTGCTGTGGACCATCCCTCGTCCTGCTGTGGACAATATCTGTCCCTCGTCCACCTGTGGACAATCCCTTGTTCTCCTGTGGATCATCTATGTCCCTCGTCCTGCTGTGGACCATCCCTTGTTCTGCTGTGGACAATCTCTGTCCCTCGTCCTGCTGTGGATGATCTCTGTCCCTTTTCCTGCTGTGGGCCATCCCTTGTTCTCCTGTGGACCATCTTTGTCCCTCGTCCTCCTGTGGACAATCCCTTGTTCTCCTTTGGATCATCTCTGTCCCTCGCCCTGCTGTGGACGATCTTTGTCCCTCGTCCTCCTGTGGACCACCTCTGTTCCTCATCCTCTTGTGGACCATCTCTGTCCCTTGTCCTCCTGTGGACCACCCCTTTCCCTCATCCTCTTGTGGATGCAATCTTTCTCCCTCGTCATCCTGTGTACGTGATCTCTGTCCCTCGTCCTGCTGTGGACAATCTCTTGTTCTCCTGTGGACCACCTCTGTCCCTCGTCCTGCTGTGGACAATCCCTTGTTCTCCTGTGGACCATCTCTGTCCTGCTGTGGACAATCCCTTGCTCTCCTGTGGACCATCTCTGTCCCTCGTCCTCATGTGGACGAGATCCCTCATCGTCCTTTGGACGATCCCTGTCCCTCGTCCTCTTGTGGACAATCTCTGTCCCTTGTCCTCTTGTGGATGCGATTTCTGTCCCTTGCCCTCCTGTGGACGATCCCTGTCCCTCATCCTCCTGTGGACGATCCTTGTCCCTCAAGGCAGTTTTTCTATCTTCCACCTTGTTTCCTTGTCAATGTTTTTTCAAGACAATTGTTCTCCTCCAGCTCTTCTTCTCTCCACCAGGTGGTCGAGGCTCCTACAGCGACCTCGGGGGGCCGGTCATCACCACACAAGTCACCATCCCCAAAGACGTAAGCCCCGCCCTTGCCATTCAACACACGCACACACACACACACACACACACACACACACACACACACACACACACACACACACACACACACACACACACACACACACACACACAGTGTCCCATTCCGTCCCACCTGGACATGTGGTTTGTCCTGCAGCTGGCCGGCTCCATCATCGGGAAGGGGGGCCAGAGGATTAAGCAGATCCGGCACGAGTCTGGGGCGTCCATCAAGATCGATGAGCCGCTGGAGGGCTCCGAGGACCGCATCATCACCATCACCGGGACGCAGGACCAGATCCAGAACGCCCAGTACCTGCTGCAGAACAGGCACGTTACACCCTTGGCCTCAAATGGATTACTTTAACTGTATTAGTGCCATCGTTTTAGGTGGGGGGGATGCTTCTTAAGAGTAATTTATAATAATTATAATATATGAAAAGTTTTATCGATCATAGGTCCTTATAATAAATTCTGCAGATAGAATTCCTGAGCATCTTGGAAAGGAAACTCCGAAACTCTTTAGCATGTAGCATCGCTGACGTATGAGCTCCGAAACTCTTTAGCATGTAGCATCACCGGCTTGTGAGCTCCAAATCTCTTTAGCACGTAGCATGTAGCACCGCTGGCGTGTGAGCTCTGAAACTCTTTAGCATGTAGCACCGCTGGCGTGTCAGCTCCAAAACTCTTTAGCATGTAGCATCGCCGGCTTGTGAGCGCCGAATCTCTTTAGCACGTAGCACCGCTGGCGTGTGAGCTCTGAAACTCTTTAGCATGTAGCATGTAGCACAACTCTGAGTTGCGTACTTTAAAAAAAAAAACATCGTACTTTAGTAAAAACTGTTGTCCTGGTATCCTGATGCTGACTGGTGACGTCACGTAAAACTCTCGGGGTTGAAGGGTTGAATCAGGGATCTTTTGCAGCACTCTGCAGTATCGGGCCGATACTGGTATTGGTATCGGTATCGGTCCGTCCCCTGTCTTCACCTCTGTCTGTCTCCCTGCAGCGTGAGGCAGTACTCCGGTCGCTTCTTCTGAAAGGATGAGTGACGATGTGCCGCCTCACCGCCAGCGTTCCTCCGCCGTGGGTCGTCGAGGTTCTTCTCTTCGCCGACTCGCACTCCGGTCTGAGACCTCAAACCGTCCGACGGCGCCACCGGGTGTCGACACGTTTCTGCGCCGCTGTAATTATTCCCGAGGAGATCCCTGTGCCATTTCACCCACGTAAACTCGTCGTGTTGTGAGTGACGACCAGCCGCCATCGCTTTCATTTCAGTACGACGTGCAAATCGTATTTCCTTTAGCCGCATTACTTTTATTTAGTTTTTTGACTTTTCCCTTCTGGATACTCGAGCACAGACTCTACGTGAAGCTGCATGTTCTCCCCGCGGTCGTAGAGCCGCTTCATTACCTTCTGACAGCTCGTACCAAACAAAGCGCTTCTTTTGTGAAAG
>NC_137641.1:5821221-5881221 GCF_963383615.2 Lipophrys pholis | reverse complement strand
ATAAATTAAATAATTGAACACGGACTGTAATAAAACTTATTGCACTTATGTTTTATCCTCAGTCACTAGAGTTGGAGGAGGAGGGTGGAGGAGGAGGGTGGAGGCGGTCGTCTGTCTGCAGCAGCAGTGTTTTCTGAGCACATAACCGAACCGCGAGTGGCTTTTATCAGGATTTACAGCCATCACGTAAAAATATACTGAATTGTATTACGTATCACGTCTGTATAATAATAAAATAAGCAATATAAAATATATACTTTCCTTATTTTGTAACCAGTGGTAAATCATCTCAACTGCAGTTTCTTCTGCATGAGACTTTCCCACAGACTCACTTTGTTGCCGTGTTCATACAGTTTAGTATATTTGTACCTTATAACTGTAAATCCTGATAAAAGCAGCTGGAACAGAACAGGCGTCCCCAGAGACTGGAGACAGACAGTCAGTGTCCTCCTGAGGACGGAATCAGTTTTTACACTGGAACATCCACACTGCAGCTTTACTCACTGTGACCGTCACCTCATGTGTTTCCTCTGGAATCAGACTGATTGGTACACACTTTGTCACTATTGATAATCAATCAGTTCTATCCTCTATCATTGATAATCAATTAGTTCTATCCTCTATCATTAGAAGATGAAAGTTTGACACACGAACATGGTTCTACTGATTCTGCAGTAACGTTCCACTAAAGAAACATCTAGAACTCTGCAGCTTGGCTGTTTCTGATCACGTGGATCAATAGCTTATATTTGAGGATAATAAATGTATTGGATGAATCTGGTTCAATTCTCCACCTCACCATCAGCACCACTGGGTTCCTGGTCTCCAGAATGTGCTGCTCAAGGTTCTAAGTTGTTGTACCGGTACCAACAATCTCCAGCTAAGCTTATTTTTATAGAGCACAAACTTTGAGTGGGAAGTGGCGTACGCATCTTTCAGGACCTGTAGTGCTTCAGTAACCTTTATACATGAGGTCCCTGGTACCTACACCGCCCTTTGAACGTCACGTTATTTATTATTACTGTAATAAATGAAACTTTCAAATCATATATCTATATCTATCTATATCTATCTATATCCATACATACTGTATATATCTATATATATCTATATATAATTACTGTAATAAATGAAACTTTCAAATCATATAGTATCTATCTATCTATCTATCTCTCTCTCTCTCTCTCTCTCTCTCTCTCTCTCTCTCTCTGTATATATAGTATATATAAAAGTATATACAGTGTATTTGCCATTCTGGAGACCTGGTATTTACTTTATGTCTAATGATTTATTTAACTTAGTTCCTGGTTCAAATAAACCTCAAAAACAAGAGAAATAATGTAGAATAAAGAGACCAGTGCCAATAAAAACTAGTGTGTACTTAGTTTACTTCCCTCAGAGTTTCAGCATCTTCAGCTCCTGGAGCTTCAGGATGCAGTTCAGCTGAGCCTCCAGGTCCTGGAGGGGCTGGAAAAGACTCAATAGACTCAAAAGACTCGACACTCGGGTCACTTGGATGAACGACTCATAAACCCTTGAGTCCGTTTCAGGAGTCGGGTTTCTCATCACTACTGTCTATACTCAGACTTTTACCTACAGGTTTAATTGGATGTTTCTTACCCATAATTGGGACTTTTCACTGAAAATAAACGTTTTTCACAGAGAATTCCAAGTTTTCTCTTCAGAATTCTGACTTACTCACAAGTTTATCCAAGTTGTCAGGAGAGTTTTCACTAGTAAAAACCTCAGGGAGACAGAAAACACAGGAATCAGACTGAGAGCCATTTAAAAAGTTTAAGACCATTTTATTACATTCTTCTTGCAAGACGAGACAAAGTCACAGTCCAACCTCTGCATGACTGTCCAGCAGTTTGTCTCACTCTGAAGCCAGACAGCGCCCCCTAAAGGCTGAATTGTTTTGCGTCTGCATTGAAGGACACCAAAAGTAGCACAGAGGTTCTAACAGTACTGACACAGGTCATCCTGGAACACAGACTGAACATTACACATCGTTCTTTATGAGACTAAACAAGATTTCTCTGACAGGTTTTTCCTCTGAATTTGAAGTTAAAAATGACTTTTAACTTTCGTCCACAGAACTTTGACTTGTTACTCAGAGATTCACTGTTTATGCACAGAATCACAATTTCTTTTGTTCAGAATTCTGTTTTTCCTAATAAACCCTGACTTTTTTTTTTTTAATAGATTTGCTTTTCTGAGAAAAAAGTCTTGATTCTTAGATTAAAGTCAGATATTTGTGATTTTTTTTAGATCCAATCCTCTTCTGTAGGGATTAGAAATTATTATATTGGGTGAGATAATTTAGTTTGAATGATTTGGACCCAAATCTTAAACTCTGCTAAAACGTGTGCCCCCCTGGGATTTTGTGGATTCAACTGTTTCAAACATCTGAAAACCATCTCTTTGCTCGGCTTGTGAGCTGATTCTTGCGTGCCAGACCTGGCAACCCTGCAAAGAGGGGCCGGGACCAACCAAAGTGCTCCGAGAGGAAAAAACTCAACAACTTCACAGATTGACACGCCGAGTCGGAGGAGGTCGCCTCGTTTGTGCATTTGGAGGATGAATCTGACCATTTTCCACTCACTTTCTGACGCTGGGAAGTAAAGAAAAGCAGAATTAAAGTCCCGCCATATCTGCGCGCGCCACGCCCGGGGAGCTCCGCCGGCAGCAGAACCCAGCAGAACTCCTCTCCTCTCCGGTCCGTTTGCCAGTTTCCTCTTTCCCGGGAGGAAGAACGAGGTAATACCAACCGCTTTATTTCCCCAAAATGTTGCTTTCTCTGCCGAAAAGCGGTGTTTCTTTGTCTTTCTTCGGGGTTTGACTGACTTTGGGGGGGGGGGGGGGGGCTGGGTGCTGGAGGCCCCGTAATGAGCGTGTGTTTGGGCCGGAAGGTGCCGTGTGACCCGGGAGGGATGACTCTGAGCTCCGTGGGGGCCTGCTGCCTCAGCCCGGAGGCCAAGGAGGCTCGCAGGATCAACGATGAGATCGAGAGGCAGCTCCGCCGGGACAAGAGGGACTCCCGGAGGGAGTACAAGCTCCTGCTGCTGGGTGAGAAACACACGGACGCAGATTTGTCCGTAACACCACACGTCCTGTGTCACAAGTGTTGTGACAAATTCATTAGAGATACTCAAATACTAATCATCATCGAATTCAGCCTTAAAATGTTTTTCAGTTAAAAGAAATTAATTTACATCAACGCTCCATTTACCTGGATGAAAAAACACAGAAAACAATGTGTTTCCACTTAATACATAGTTTTTTGTGTTTTTTCATCTTTTTCCTCGGAAACACTGTAAACAATGTAGTTAGCATGCCGGGCCACAAGTTGGCGCTGTTTGTTTTTATAACAGAACCACGAACACGTCAAATCCCTTATTTACCACACACAACAATTATACGTAGTGAAATGTTTAAGTACCTGTACCACACCGAAACAACAGTTTTTATGGAATGGAAGAATAAAAATAAAAATGTAGAACACATATAATGAAAATAGCACACTATATGACATTAATAATAATGATAGAAAATTAAAGCACATGAAAGATAAAAGATAAATAAATATGGGTCTAAACCGATATTCACCAGTGTGTCTCTGTCATATTTGATACGACCAGAACGTGCCATGGTGAAAACCGTATAAAAGGATAAATAAAAAGTTTACGTAACAATAAAAAAAAGTTGCGTGTAGAAAACAATGCGCTATCAATATTAGTGTTGGTCGTGTGTCCATAAGAATCATCAGAAATATTTCAGCACGCGATGTCACTTTTATAAAATATTCTAAAACTCCTGATTCTTAACTTAATATTCAGGCCTCGCTTATACACGACAACACTTCAATGAAAATGCTTAATTTTTGCCGTTTCATGTTTAGATGCAACGTTTTGAAAATAATGTAGTTAGCAGGCCAAGCCACTAGTGGGTGCTGCTGTTTGTTTTTTGTAATGAAAGCACACACACATGCAGCAGAGAACAATATAAACATTAAAAATGGGAGTACATGAACATTTGTTATGTTGGTGACTGTCAAAATAAAAGTACCAAGTCCAGGAATATGGGCTGGGAGGGAGTCAAGACCCCAAGGAGGAAACTTTGTTTATATTGTCTGTCTACTGAGCATGTGCAGAACTACTCGTCATTCTGGCCATGGTGCACATGACCAGTAACAACGTTTCAGAAAAGTTGCGTTTTCCCTTAATGGAATCGGATTGTTTTCAAAAGTTACACCCTCAAAAAAAGATGTTTTTAGTGTCTCCGACCCAGCGGGTCCCGAGTCGACACCTCGCTGTGAAGTTGTGTGTGTTTGCGTCCAGGAACTGGTGAGAGCGGGAAGAGCACCTTCATCAAGCAGATGAGGATCATTCACGGCCGCGGATACTCAGACGAGGACAAGAGGGGCTTCACCCGCCTGGTGTTCCAGAACATCTTCACGGCCATGCAGGCCATGATCCAGGCCATGAGCGCGCTGCAGATCCCTTACAAGTACGAATGCAACAAGGTAGGCCAGACCGCCGTCTCATCACGTGAGCCAGGGTTCTGACGGAGCCTGTGGTCCGTGCTTACCGTTCTCTCCGAGTGGCGCACTTCTGGGAATTCCCCACAGTCTTTAGGGTTGCAAACCTGCTGCCAGACTGTGAGCGCCCGAGGACAAGCGGCATGCTGCGTGCTTGAAGTTAAAGGTACCTCGCCAGGCGTGTGCAGGCAGGTACAGGTCCAGAGCAGGAGACGAAGGGAGACGGAGGAATGTCCCGTCAAACACAGAGGAATCCAGCGGAGGAATCTAATCCAACGGTGGAATCTAATCCAACGGTGGAATCTAATCCAACGGTGGAATCTAATCCAACGTTGGAATCTAATCCAACGGTGGAATCTAATCCAACGGTGGAATCTAATCCATTGGAGGTAATCTAATCCAACGGTGGAATCTAATCCAACGGTGGAATCTAATCCAACGGTGGAATCTAATCCAGTGGAGGAATCTAAACCAATGGAGGAATCTAATCAAGCGGAGGAATCTAATCCATGGGCAGAATCCAGCGAAGGAATCCAGTGCCATCGCACCAATGGCAGGAAGTGATCAATCACACTCAGCTGCTGGCGCACACCACAAAGTGAACCTCCAGGTGAAGATGATGAAAACCTCGATACAGTCAGCAGAGACTGGCTCACCATTTACCTGGAGTCGTTGAAAACACAACTTTCTGAAGCAGACCAATGTTTGTGTGTGCTGTAAACTGTGTGCTGTAAACTTTTATGCTACCGTAAAGCGTGTGCTGCCGTAAACTGTGTGCAGCCGTAAACTGGGTGCTGTGGTATTGGTGGCAGTTTTATTAGTACGCCTACTCATGCCGGGTATCGAACCAATACCCGATACTGGTATCGGTGCATCCCTAATTTTGTCCCTTTTTTTTTTTTTTTTTGCAAAAAGCACTCCATTCTTTATTAATGGCTACGTCACATTAACTCCTTCCTAGCGCACTTTTTAAAGTATTGAGCCCTGTGAGTGAAAACGCAAAACGTTTCAGGTGTTTTGGTCGTGCGTTTACACGTGCTCGGAACCACTGAAAATGCACACTTTTTGAAAACTTCTCCCACGGTGGAACTTTTCAAGAATGCTCCATCTTAGAGTAAATGTGGAGAAAATGCAACTTTTCAAAAATGCTCTATATCCAAGAAAACCGGGGGGAAGAGCAACTTTTTGAAAAGCTCCATTTCAGTGAAAACAGGGAGAAAAGGTTATTTTCAAAATAAACCACATCCGTGGAAAAATGTTTTTGGGGGGGAGTGACTTTTTGAAAACACTCCATCTCTGTGGAATTGGGTGGATGCAACTTCTACATGGAAACAGGTAGGGAAATGCAACTTTTTGATAATGATCTCCAGGGAAGCGTGTTGTTCTCATGACAAAATCAAACAGCACCAACTTGTAGCCTGCCTTCCCACTACATCATTTTCTGCCGTTTCTGTGTAAATGCAAAACTTTTCTGAAACGAAAACACAAAACGATGTGTTTTCTCTTAAAAGTTGTTTGTGTATGTTTTGGTTCTGCGGGAGGAAAGTGAACGACTTTCAAGTGAAATGCAGAAGTTGTTTTTCTCTGTCTGCAATCAAACCGTCAAACTTTCGCTGTGAGGCAAGAGTGCTAACTGCCGTATCATGAAAACAGTAAATCAGAGGGGGAATAAAAAAAAAACCGCCAAGCAGCTTTTTGACAGTATTGACATGAATTGTTGGCCTCGGTGATGTAACCCTATTTACAGTACTTCTCTGTAATAAAAGCGTGTCATAACACGGGAAGTGGTCACATGGCTGTTGCTCATGGACCTTGGTGTCATGGCAGTTTTACTGGAAACCACCCAGACGCCAAACACAGCAGCGCGTCCACCAAGCCGGATCTGTCTCCTGAACAAAACTTGCCGGAGTTTCATTCAGCAGGAGCCCGAGAGTAAACACACTATAATAGTTCACCCATAAATGGTTATTAACGTGCTGCAGCAGGTGCGGGAGTGTTCTCTGGCCGAGCCTGTGCACCGTGGGGCCATAGTGCAGGCAGGGAACTATTTATTATTAATCAGCGGCAGTACGGCAGCGAGGGTGAGACGGAGGTGAAGATTACTGAGAAGGCCGGATGTCACTTTGCAAGTGTAGGATGACGCAGCAGGTTTTGTACCTTTAGCGTTTTGGGTCAATGGCAAAACATCAAGAGCAGCCGCTGGATATTTATAGACTGGACGACAGAAAGGAGAAACAAGAAGGAAAGAAGTCCTCATTGATGTATTGACAAGCCGTAATCACCCTTCGCCAACACAAGTGGTCCGAGAAGTTTTTCGGTTGCATGTATTTGTTTATTTATATAATGGTTTGTTTGTATTTTACCAACTTTTTGCAAAAACTACTCACTGGAATTCCATGAAATCTTCAGGGATGACTTGTCTTCATCAAGATCCATCCCTCCATCTTATCCGTTTCCGGGTGGTGGGGGTGGCAGTTTGAGCACCGTCACCCAGATCACATTGCACCAATTAAGAACCTCTCCTGCAGGTGGAGAGCCCACAGGAAGGTGGCGCCCGGCGTGGGACATGAACCCTCTACCTTGAGATTGAGAGTCTCATGCTTTACCTACTGAGCCAGCCGGGGGCTCCCATCGTCAAGAACCAATTCATTACATTTTGGGAAGTTAGGGGCTCACTGTTTCTGAATAAATCCTGAAAAACTGTCCCATACAAAGTGAATGAGAGAGGCACCTCATGGAGATCAAAGGAGATCAGCGTCTGTTGCCATGGAGACGTGCTGTGCTCAATGTTTTACACGGGGATTTTCCACCAAAAGAACCAGCTTCTAGTTCTGGTCCAGGGTCAGCCTTAGCACCAGTTCTTTGTCTTTCCACTGCCAAAGCCCCGGCCAGACAAGGGCTACACTGCTGCTATGTTGCTGGACCAGACCGGGACCAGACTGGGGCCCGACGCGTCATCAGCTGGGGGTGGAGTTATCTCTGGAGTTATCGCTACCTACAAGGTGGAAGCGAGGTTGAACCGGCTTTCTGAAAAGTACAGCGAACACGGAGCCCGAGAGTGGTTACAGAGTAAAAATAAAAATGATGCGTGGGAACGATATAATAAGTCGCTCCCTGAAGTTAATAATACGAGGGAACAGGATTATTTAATTCGCGGAGCCGTGGCTCTCAAGATGCTGCAGAGCTCCTCCTGTCAGTCAGCTACGTTGGATAGAATTTATAAACATTTACGTCGGATGAACATGATTAGAACTAACGTCACGTCCAGGTCTTGTTTCACATTCTGACCGCAGGCTGAGGAGCTGCATCCGTTGAGCAATGCAGTGTGAGGCTGCAGGGGGCGCTCCGCTCCGAGACGCTCCCATATTATTTTCTAACCCACAGAACTTCTTTATAATGAATACTTTGGTTCATCAGTAACTACTAAACAAACTACAAACTACTGTAAATGAAAGCTTGGAGTTTTTGGCCTTTTAATGGCTTCATGTGAAAGAGAACTTTAATCAGAGTGTTTACGTAGGTTGCCATGGAAACGGCTGTAGAGCAGCGTTCTATCATTCTACATCTCCATTCCTCCATGTTGAAGCTTTTGATTCAGACACATCCAGAAATAAAGTGAAAGGAGCAGAAAGTCACTAATGAATGCTGAAATGTTGAAACATAAGACCCAAGATCATTCACGTTATTATAATTTTATTATTATTATTATTATTAATATCCGGACTAAAACAAGACGGACGTGATAAAACCCCAACAGAGCGACGAGGAGACTCAATGATTTCATCTGAGGTTCAGGTCAGACTAGATGGAGCGACCCGGAACAAACTACGGTTCCAGTCCGTCTCCTGGTTCCTGGATGAGCGCCGTCAGTGAGAAATTGAAATCAGTGACGTATCACGCTTTGGAGTGACGCAGTGACGTGGCTCTACTGGCTCCGTTAAAGGAGGAAAAAGAACCGGTTCTTTAGCTCATTTCAGAACCGGCACTGAACTAGAACCTGGTTCCTGTTGGTGGACAAGCCCTAAGTGATGTAGCTTGCTGACCTAACTAATTAGCAGCGATATGAGCTAACGGCTAACATGCTCGCGATGCTAACTCAGTTCTGCAAACAAATGTGGCGTTGGAGAAGATCTGCGCTCTACCGAGTGCAGCTCTATTTAAATTAATTGTTAACCCCATAGAATACAGTGACAGATTACATTAACATATAGTCTCATTTCCACTGTGCCGGCACGGTACGATACAGGTTTTTGTGCGTATCCACTGCCGGAAGTCGTGGATAGTACCGAAAGTACAGTACCCAATTATTCCTATTGTTCATAACCCTTCTGCTGAGGTACCGAGCACATCGGTACGGTCTCATCAGGTGGAGCAACAACGCAGCCGTCTGCTGATTGGTTGTGACGATCCACTGGGTTTATTATTATTACACTGCCCCCTGGTGTTCTGACAGGGTGCAGACGCTCCTCTCAGTAACCACAGAGGAGGAGATTCATCGGGAGTTGGACGCTGCTGTTTGGAATGAGAAAGATTCCTGAGAACGAAGGCTCACGACTTTGTTCTGCGCTGGTCCCACAATGTTTACTGTCGCGTAATGACATCACATACCTGCGTCGTTACATAGCGTCCACAACCCCGCCTACATTTTACATTTTAAACGTACTGTCTGCGGTGGAACAACACAAGGGTTGGACCTGGTAAGCTCTGCCAAACTTCTAGAGCACTTTTCCACCGCTAAGCACTCCCCAAAGCTTTACACTGTTCGTCACATTCACCCATTCACACACACACACACACACACACACACACACACACACACACACACACACACACACACACACACACACACACACACACACACACACACACACACACACCACTGGGTCGGCTACCATGCAAGGTGCTCAATCCATCCACTGGAAGTAGTTTGAGGTTCAGTGTCTTGCTCAGGGACACTTTGACAGGTGGAGCAGGGAATTGAACATGTAACCTCCCGATCTACCAACCGAGCCACAGCCGCTGTGTCGTGTCTTGTTGTACTGTGTAGTAGAAACAAGTGAAAAGGGTGAATTGGAGCCTCTTGTGGGTCGGTTTTGTCCCTTGGGCCTGAAGTTGGACCCCCTAATGTAGCTGGATGAAATCACTCGGTAAACCCACTGACTCACTTCTGCTCTCTGCTACTTCCTCTCCGATCAGTCGTTCATCGCGGCGCGTCAAGTTGAGCTCACGTTCCTATAAAACGACTGTATTTGCGCCCGAACGGGTCGTCACGAACGTCTGCGTCGCTCTTTGTTTCCAGGCCAATGCCAGCATCATCTCCCGGGTGGACGTGGAGCGAGTCACGGCGTTGAAAAAGCCTCATGTGGATGCGTTGAGGAGCCTGTGGAGCGACCCAGGGATCCAAGAGTGTTACACCCGGAAGAGGGAATACCAGCTCTCCGACTCCACCAAGTAGTGAGTGCAAACAGACACCGATAGTTTCCATCGCCTCATCTGCCCGTGGTCTCTTTAATGCACTCATCGATGTCGAGGTTCAATAGTTATTCCATTTAAAGTTGTTGACAAAAGCCTCTAAAAGCAAAGGAACGCTTCTAAATTCCCAATTAATAATTAATTGTCGTGACGTGGCTGAAACTGAAGCCTCGGTGGAGTGAATGTTTTACAGTAAATCTGTATCCTAAATCCGTCCGTCTTCCCACTGTCAGCTACCTGAATGATCTGGAGCGCATCGCCGAGCCGGGTTTTCTGCCGACGCAGCAGGACGTCCTGAGGGTCCGGGTTCCCACCACGGGCATCCTGGAGTACACCTTCGACCTGGAGAGTGTGGTGTTCAGGTGAGAGGTTGTTCCACACGAAGAGCCACACGTCTGACTCATCCTAGGTTTAGAGCTGATAAGACTTGCAGAGTCAATCAAAAAGACAAAAGTTCTGAAGGCGGGGGTGGATGTACTCAGTGGACCAGTCGGGTGGAGCAAGAGGATGTGATGTAGAGCGCAGTGCATTTTGGGTAATAGTTATACAACGCTAACAGCGCAGATCTGAAAAGAGCAAAGACTGAAGGCTTTTTCTGGCTTTTGTTTGTGGCTACCTGTTAGCCTGCTAAAGGGGCGGGATTTCCACCTTCGGCCTGGACCAATCAGTGAGAGGTGTTTCTTGTTTGTCTTGCCTTTCTTCCTCTCTGGTCAGTGTTGGTTTTGGGCGACAGCGCCCCCACGCCAGCAGCTGTTGTAATTGTGTGACATTTCCCGGGTGGTTTGATCCGCTCTCAAACGTCCAGTGTGAACACAAACCAAACTAAATGAATGGGTGAAAAGCGTGGCACTCCTTTTGCATGTGTGCGGGGAAAACGACCAACAGCACCTACTGTGGACCAACGTGCAAACTACACTGTTTCTGCGGCAAAATATTTCTGCTGTTTTTTCAGAACCTTGCCTTGTAGACTTGAAACCTTTTTCAAAAACAATGCGTTTTCACTTGAAGCGTTGTCGTGCTCAGAGTGTTAAACATGATCGTGTCACCTAAAGCCCAATGAAAGTTCACCCACCTCAGGAGAAATCTACCTGAATGTTCGGCTGAAGACGTCCTGCAGTTATCTGTTGTCCGCTGGCCGTGAGCTCACGATCTCATTCAGCACATTTCCAGTGTTTCATCTAAAGATTTGTCTCAAACCGTTGGTCATGGTGATTTGAAGAATTACTGTTTAGAACCTCTAGACGGCATGAAGCAGGTTGGTAGAGTGAGATTAGACACTGTTTGGTTCTTTGGTGAAACGGTGGAAAGGAAAAACGGGGACAAACCGGCAGAACCAGAGTCAGAGGTGGAAAAGGCATGTCCAGACCCCCAGCTTCCTACGGCCTCTAATCTGATGTAGTTATCATACCCACATCTCCTGTCACATCAACACCACCCAGGAATTAAAGAAGTTATTTAATCTGCTTGAAGTGGTCGGGTAATCACATTCCTTCATAGTGTGTGTGTGTGTGTGTGTGTGTGTGTGTGTGTGTGTGTGTGTGTGTGTGTGTGTGTGTGTGTGTGTGTGTGTGTGTGTGTGTGTGTGTGTGTGTGTGTGTGTGTGTGTGTGTGTGTGTGTGTGTGTGTGTGTGTAGGATGGTGGATGTGGGCGGCCAGCGATCGGAGAGGAGGAAGTGGATCCACTGCTTCGAGAACATCACCTCCATCATGTTCCTGGTGGCGCTCAGCGAGTACGACCAGGTCCTGTTCGAGTCGATCACCGAGGTGAGGAGCGGGCCGGGGACTTTACTGACACCAGTATCAGGTCCCATACTGCCAGAAGCTGTGGAGGCTGTACGGCCTTCTGGGGCCTTTACTGTAAATTCCTGACGTTTTACTGCACCTGAGTATAAGCTCCCCCCACCAAATTTGAAGAGAAAACAAAGAAAGGTCTGAATAACGTGATGCACCTGAACGCATCATCCATGTATTGGTGGTATGAAGCTCATTAACCTGTAAAATCCCACAGATTAGCCTCGTCGTTGTTTGAGCCGCGGGGCTCAGAGCGTTTGGAAAAGTAGCGGCTTATAGTCTGGATATTACAGTAGTTTTAATGGCCTTTAATAAGTACTTGTATTGGTACTCTGTATTGTGAGCTAAAGCTCAGTACTCACACTTGTACTCGTCCTTTACAAAAAGTATCAGTGCATCTGTAGTTTAAACACCGTGTGCTGGACTGGACGTCTCGTAGGGCTAATAAAAAGACTGAGATCCACACAAAGGGACATTGTTTACTCTGTTTAAAGCCAAAACCTGTTCCCTGGAAATGATGACCTAGATTTCTGGAGTCCAGCACTCTGGTTTGTCTCTCTCTCGCTCTCTCTCTCTCTCTCTCTCTCTCTCTCTCTCTCTCTCTCTCTCTCTCTCTGATCAACCTCCTCCTCTGACACTCCCCTCTCTGGCAGTGAGCCTCCTCCACCTGCAGGGGGAGCTCTTTAGTCGCTCTGTTCAGGAGCTCCTGGCTTGTTTACTTGATGAGATTACAGCCAATTGAATTTGCTCTTACAGTAACAATCAGACCTGAAGCTCTGCTGTGTCACAATATGTCCCTTTACATTCCTGCTCACATGGTGGTGTGGTTTTCTCTCCCCCCTCTCTCGTCCTCTCTCTCTTTCTCTCTCGTCCTCCCCTCTCTTGTCCTCTCTCCCTCGCCCCCTCTCGTCCTCTCTTTCTCTCTCATCCTCCCCTCTCTCATCCTCTTTCTCTCTCGCCCCCTTCTCTCTCTCTTCCTCTGTCTCGCCCCCCTCTCTCTCTCGTCCCCCCCTCGTCCTCTCTTGCTCTCGTCCTTTCTCTCTCGTCCTCTCTCGCCCCCATCTCTCTCTCGTCCTGTCTGTCTCCCTCTCTCTCGTCTTCCCTCTCTCTCTCTCTTCCTCTCTCTCTCCCTCTCTCTCTCTCTTTCTCTCGTCCTCCACTCTCTCATTCTCGTCCTTTCCCTCTCGTCCTCTCTCTCTCTCTCCCCCTCTCTCTCTCTTTTTCTGTCGTCCTCCCCTCTCTCGTCCCCCCTTTCTCTCATCCTCTCTATTTCGTCCTCTCTCTCTCTTTGTCTCTCTCTCTCTCCCCCCCTCTCTCTCTTCCTCTCTCTCCCCCCTCTCTTTCTCATCCTCTCTCTCTCGCCCCCTCTCTCGTCCTCTCTCGTTCTTGTTCTCTCTCTCTCGTCCTTTCTCTCTCGTCCTCTTCCCCCCCACTCCCCCCCTCTCTTTCTCTCTTGTCCTCTCTCTTTCTCTCTCTCTCTTGTCCTCTCTCTCTCGTCCCCCCCCCCCCCCCCACTGTCGTCCTCTGCAGAACCGCATGGAGGAAAGCATGGCCTTGTTCAAGACCATCATCACATACAAGTGGTTCAAAAAGTCCTCCATCATCCTGTTCCTCAACAAGATCGACCTGCTGGAGGAGAAAATCCTGTACTCACATTTGGTGGATTACTTCCCCGAGTACGATGGTAAGGAGAAGCTGTTTGCTGCAACATGTTGTTGTTTATTTCTTCATCGACGCGTCTCCTTCAAGTTGACATAATGTGTGTATCCTTAAGGGGAAAAAAACTCACATTTCTTCCCCCTACAGTTGAAAAGTGAAGCATTAATACATGCGTTAGTCCTCATCATGACACCAGAATATGAAATATTCTGCCTTTCTGAGCAGAATCTGCATGTTCTTCCTGTGCATGTGTGTCGTTTTTCTGGGAATATAATTGGTCAGAATAACACACGGGAGTAAACTGTGATGACGGACTTCATGAAGCAGAATATTTGAATTTAGTGAGACGCTAAGATGACGCTCACGATGATAATTGTCTCCTGTCATTAAATACTAAAACACAAGCTACAAGTTGGATAAAACCCAAATTACAGAGTGAAGAAGAAAAGACACGAGGCAGGATTAAAGTGCAAATTGGTGTGTGTGTGTGTGTGTGTGTGTGTGTGTGTGTGTGTGTGTGTGTGTGTGTGTGTGTGTGTGTGTGTGTGTGTGTGTGTGTGTGTGTGTGTGTGTGTGTGTGTGTGTGTGTGTGTGTGTGTGTGTGTGTGTGTGTGTGTGTGTGTGTGTGTGTGTGTGTGTGTGTGTGTGTATGCGTGTGTGTGTGTGTGTGCGTGCCGCTCCCGCTTATCCATTGTAAATTAAGTTTTCTAAAGAGAGCATTCCAGACAGAATGATAGTTGTACTGCAATACTGGACACCAATCAGCCATAACATTATGACCACCATCATTGATACATTGAACAGCAGGAGCCTCAATGATCCTCGGTTTCGACCCTCGTCGCCAGTGTTGGCAGCGGGCACGCACGAGAGCAGGAGCGATGTCCACGGTTTGGAGATTCTTTAATGTTAATGAGAATGACCAAAGTAAGACACTCCAATTACTTTCTGACAAAATATAAAGAGGAGGAGAAAGATAGTTGGTACAGCAACGTGATCGCCAGCAGAGTTCGCCCGATGTCGCTCATTAGCTCAACTGCCCAGCACGTGCTACGTGCTAAAGAGATTTGGGGCTCGCATGCCAGCGATGCTACATGCTAAAGCTGAATAAAGTCTGACTGATGAGCCCACTAACAGCGTGGAGCAGCTCGGGCCTCCATCCACATCTCCCATAGTGCATTGCGTGGGTCGATGCTACACACTGCGCTATGGGAACTGTTGGAGGTGCGCATAGCGTCCGCGTACCATTTGCGTATGGAGTTGGCTTAATGGCATTTGATAAGTACTCATATTGGTACTTGGTATTGGTAAGCAGCTAAAGGTTAGTACTACAGAGAACTGCTGTCGGTGCATCCCTACTTCGTGACTCAATCATTTTCCTGCTCCCAGCACTGATTTTAACCAAATGAATTTCAGCCACCAACAGATAACAGACACACCGTCTTGTATTTCTGACATCAGGATGTTATGGCTGATTAGTGTAAACCGGGCATGAAGCAGTCGGCTGTGCTTTTCCTTCCCTTAAACACATCCTGCCATCGTCTCACACAGGCCCTCAGAGGGACGCCAAAGCAGGGCAGAAATTCATCCTGGACATGTTCGTGGGTCTGAATCCCAACGAGAAAAAGATCATCTACTCCCACTTCACGTGCGCCACGGACACGGACAACATTCAGTACGTCTTCTGCGCAGTGAAGGACCACATCCTGCAGATCAACCTGGAAGTCTACAACTTGGTCTAAAGTTGGTTTGCCTGTCTAATCCAATCGGCTGGCGGCCGGGGGAGAGAAGCACCGCGGTGGTTCAGTTTGTTCACGCCGCCGCCGCCGGAGTCGATAGTCCAAAAACGGGAAATTGAGAAGCTGCAGAGGTTTTTGTCAAATGACCGCATTACTGCTGTATTTCAGAACTTCTTGTTAGGCTCTTTGAAAACGGGACATTGGCAGCCATTACGAAGCGTGACCTGACAGTTAAAGTGCCGCCTCAGTTAGGAGTCTTATTATCGCATGCGCTCTGATTGTACCCGCCGCTTTTTTCAGGCGCAACATTGTAAATGCACACGGGTGGATTAAGAAAGAGAGAAAGAAAGAAAAAAAAAGTGTTTGAATGGCCTGAAAAGCCTCAGAGGACTTGTAATGTACTAGATCTCTCCTTCAGGGAATCAGTGGAAGCTATTGTAGACCAGCTGCAATGCAGCAGCTCGCATCACTAACCTCAGTGACTTCATTGTTTTATTGGTTTGGAGAACTCGGAGGCGGCGGTGGTCACAGTGTGGGTGGACGAGCATCATTTATTCCCCCCACAGCTCCTACACTCCACCCGGAGCAGTCACAGCAGCTTTACTCCCTAATGTCGTTCAGATTATAACGTCTTATTAACAACTATCGGGATCCATTTACATTCAAAAGCAAAATCTAGTTGATATAATCAGGAGCCATCAAAACTGCTATTTTCTGATTGGATTTTAGATTATTTGTTGCACTTTCTTTTTTAGTTCTTGTTGCAGGTCATGCGATGTATACATGAAAATATATTGATGCATACCATCTGCAACCACTAGGTGTCACTACGACCACTGATTGCTGCTACAATACCTTCTGAAACACCATCATCACTACTGAATGACGAGCACATTAATAATTATGAGTTTAGTGTACGACTGGAAGAAAGCAAGGAAGCTGTTGGCATTAAAAAAAAACAAAAAAAAAACTATATATATATACTAAGGAAGTGAAGTGTGCTCTACAATTGTCCACTGCTGATATACGGTAACAAATTCCCAGATGAGTTTCCAGAAGGCTGAGGATTATCAACTCATCTTAAAAAAAATTATTTTTATATATTCACCTGGGAACATGAATGTCTTATACACTGCACAGCCAAGGCTCCGTTCACACAACTTTTTTTGCGTTTTAAGAAAAGTCTCAACGACAAGCGACAACGTTTTGAAAATGCTGTTTCCACAGAAATGCTGAAAATGGTGTAGTTATCATACCAGGCCACTAGAGGGTGGTGTTAGTTTTAGTACTGAAAGCACACACACAGCAGAGAACAATGAGCTCTAAACATGAACACTGGGAGGACACGGACATTCTAGAGCAGTGGTCCCCAACCTTTTTATCACCACGGACCGGTCAACGCTTGATAATTTTACCGCGGCCCGGGGGGGGGGGGGGGGTGCCAGTTTGAACCGTCAGCCGAACACTCGCTGACTCTGGTCGCTATGTTAACGTTTCCAAATCTGATACAGATACACCACAAAAACGAACATAGACTGAAAGAAAATTTTAACTCACCATAACGCCAAATCTCGAGCAGTGGATCATCGCACAAAGAACGAGTGGGAGAAGCGTTTCGACGGTCACCATTCGACTAAAAGCAGTAACGCTAGCAGAAGAAATGAAAATTGAACATTTCCGCTGGACATCGGTGTGAACCGGCCGTTCAAAGTAAGGTTAAACTTTGGCGCTCAAGTGACTGAGACGTAACCGAGAGAATCCGGTCATTTTTCAAAATAAAAGATCGTTTAGACACAGATGATACGTAAAACGGAAGTACTTATTTATTTCTTGTGCGGCCCGGTACCAATTGATCCACGGACCGGTACCGGTCCGCGGCCCGGGGGTTGGGGACCACTGTTCTAGAGGACAGACCACCAAGTTAGATTATTATTATGGTGACTGTCAAAATAAAAGTACCAAGTTAGATTGTTATTCGGTGACTCAAAATAAAACCACCAACTTAGATTATTATTATGGTGACTGTCAAAATCAAAGTCCCAGGAAAATATGGACTGGGAGTCGCGACACCATGGAGGAAACTTTGTTCTGATTGGCTCTACTGAGCATGTGCAGAACTTCTAGCTAGTATGGCCGTTGTATTCATGTGCAGTAGCTGTGTTTTCAAAATATTTTGCATTTACCAACGTTTCCACGGAGATGAAGCATGTTCATAAAATTCCACCATGGGTGCACTTTTCAAAAAGGCGCAAATCACTGTTATCGTGTAAAAGTACCCCGAAGAACGCAACATAAAGTTTTCTGTTTTCACTTGAAAACGCTGCGTAAACGAGGCTTCATACTTTAATGCGTAACATATGGGAAAAGTCTCGCCCTCCTCGTTATTCATAATGAAGGTGTACATTGTGAAAATTCGGCTCCCCCGAGCCGTACGTGTTCCCCGCTGCTGCTCTCCGGCGCCCCCCGGAGGAGGCCCCTACCCTCACTTTGAAAACCGCTCCTCTGAATTCTTTTCCTGCTCTCTAAGTCCTGGAAACACACTAAAGACTCACTGACAATGATATTCAAGGTATTAATTGCACTGTCTGTTATGTGGCATCGCTGTTGGCGCCAGTCGTGGCGGAATTTGACTCCGGACTCAGCGTTTCATATAGTTCATGTAACTTAACACATTTAAAAAAAAAAAAAAAGGATCTTCACTGTGTTTGTTCAGTTCAGGGGAGCGTTTGTTTGGATTTCTACAACTGTCTCCAGTATTTATCCAGTCACAAATTGTACATGCTGCACGGTACGGTAATCTCCTGCTACGGTTCTTCCTGCTTTTCTTTGGAAGTCTCTGCTGAGAGGACTGCAAAATGTTAAAGTGTCTCAGAGGCATTAGACTAGAGCGTTCTTGATCCTAAGTCATTCTGTTCAAAGGAATCCCACGCATGAATAAGGAGCTAATGAGAGAGAATCCACGGCACTAATGTTTACACGACCCCCACCTCTTTTTCTTTTTTTTTTTTTCCCCTCCTTCTTGTAAATAATTACAGTCTAATTTGTACGAATTAATTTATGGGGATATTCCACTGCAAAGTCTTAATGCAGCCGTAGTGTTTTTAATGTGATGGAATAAATCAACCAGTCTGTGTGTTGCCGTTTGTCTGTGTTTACTGATCAGCTTGTCTTCTTGGCTGCTCCCTCGGCTCATCTGGAGTCGAGTTTCGTGCTGAAATCCTGGGACGTCACGTCCGTCTGGCTGCAGCAGCAGGTCCACGCTCTTCACTGTCACACAGGACCACTTATGCCTGGCGGCCGTTTCGTTTGGTGCACCTGCTCACTGCATGGCTTCATGAAGGTTTCCTCCAGCAGGACAACGCGCCGTAGCACACCGCAAACTGGAATCCGTCTCCTCTCGTCCATCATGCAGATCAGTCAGTTACCATCAGGACTTTGTAGAGACAATGACTGCCTACCTGGCCCCTGATCCCGGGTGCTTATCAAATCGTTTATTATCCAACAAGGACATCCCGTGGACACCCAGATGTCCATAAGCAGGAAGCAATCTTTATATAGTCAGAATTAAGCCAGTTAATGTGATTACTCCGGCTCCACAAGCAAAGGATGAGGGATGGACCAGAAGACAGACGTCTCCAGTTTGTATCATTTCCTGAGTAAAAAGACATATTGGCAGGAAGCCCCGCCCCTTTTTTCAATCAATCAATCAATCAATCGATCAATGACAGACTTAATTTGTCCCCGGGGGCCAATTAAATGGTAGCTTACAGCAGGCAGTGCAAATGAATGAATAGATAAGTAATGTAACAACAGACTTCAACTACATCTCCGGGTAAGTAAATACTAGTAATAGTAAAAGTGTGATTATGAAAGCGTGAGTCAGACATAAATACAACAAAGAATGAAGGTCAAAGGTTAAACTATCAACATGGTGCAGGAGGTCAGAGGTTAAACTATCAACATGGTGTAGGAGGTCAAAGGTTAAACTATAAACATGGTGTAGGAGGTTAAAGGTTAAACTATAAACATGGTGCAGGAGGTCAAAGGTTAAAGTAACAACATGGTGCAGGAGGTTAAAGGTTAAACTATCAAAATGGTGCAGGAGGTTAAAGGTTAAACTATCAAAATGGTGCAGGAGGTCAAAGGTTAAACTATAAACATGGTGCAGGAGGTTAAAGGTTAAACTATAAACATGGTGCAGGAGGTTAAAGGTTAAACTATAAACATGGTGTAGGAGGTTAAAGGTTAAACTATAAACATGGTGCAGGAGGTTAAAGGTTAAACTATCAACATGGTGCAGGAGGTTAAACTATAAACATGGTGTAGGAGGTTAAAGGTTAAATTATCAAAATGGTGCAGGAGGTCAAAGGTTAAACTATAAACATGGTGCAGGAGGTTAAAGGTTAAACTATCAAAATGGTGCAGGAGGTTAAAGGTTAAACTATAAACATGGTGCAGGAGGTTAAACTATAAACATGGTGCAGGAGGTTAAAGGTTAAACTATAAACATGGTGCAGGAGGTTAAACTATAAACGTTGCAGGAGGTTAAAGGTTAAACTATAAACATGGTGTAGGAGGTTAAAGGTTAAACTATCAACATGGTGCAGGAGGTTAAACTATAAACATGGTGCAGGAGGTTAAAGGTTAAACTATCAAAATGGTGCAGGAGGTTAAAGGTTAAACTATAAACATGGTGCAGGACGCAGGGATCAGCAGAGGTTTCTCATTTTCATGTTGAGACGATGGGGGGGTGTTGTCAGCAGCTGCTTAAAGTAACTAAAAAATTACTTGTAATCTAACTTAATTACTTTAAAAACAAGTAATCAGTAAAGTAACAGTTACTTTTTAATAGGGTAACTAGTAATCAGTAACTGGATTACTTTTTCAAGGTAACTGTGGCAACACTGACCACTTTGAAAGGCGAAGGATTTCAAACCACCTTTTTTGTACACATTAATTAGAGATGCACCGATACCTCCTTTTCTTTCTTTTTTTTTAAGGACAAGTACTTTAGCTACTTGCTGATACCGAGTACCAATACGAGCACTTATTAAATTCAATAAAAGCCAAACTTTTACTGGATATGTGAAAGCCAATAAAATAATACTGTCCAGATTTATGGGAGAGCTTTCAAGAGTACCAGTACTCTGCAGTGTCGGACCCAATACTTGTATCGGTGCGTCCCTGCCATAAATCACAATTATGAAAGAATACATCTAATTCAGAGGCCGAAAACCTTCAAATTTAAAGTTTGGATTTGTTGTGGCACAGTATGAGTGATGAAAATATCTGGATTTTCACAAAACCGTACAGGAAATGACTACAATCTCAACCTAAAGCCAATTTTCGTGAAACCTTCTGATGCAACATGCAGTGAAATGTCACAAAAAACCTGTCATGTCTGCTACTCTTATTTTGAAATCCATGTTTTCTTTGCATTTTTTACTATTTTCTCTGAGTTTTGGCCGGACTGGAGCTTCTTGCGGGCCGGTTTTGGCCCCTGATAGTAATTGTAGGACACTAAAATCATGCAGTGTACAGGATAAGATATTCAGTGAGAATTTAACCAATAGACAGTTTCTTTTTTACAATAAACTGAAATACGTGTCATTTTTGGCAGTTTTGAGATATTCTTCAACAATTTTCAGAGGGAGCAACACTCACTTTAACCCTTTATTGTCCAAGCGATTCAAATCGTTAACTCCCTCTTGTCTTCCACGCTAGTGGAGTTGAAGCAGGGGAGTCAAACATCAGGCCCGCGGGACTAAAGCAGCTCGCAGGAAGCTCCAATCCAGACGGACCACCAAGCAAATCGTAAAAACTTCAAAGAAAACTCTTAAGAGTAGTGACACAACAAAACACTGAGACCAGAGCTGAGGTATCAGCAGTGTTACCACAGTTACGTTTAGAAAGTAATCTGATTACTAGTTACTCCTTTAAAAAGTAACTTGGTTACTTCACTGATTACTTGTTTAATCAGTGGCCTTGTTTAAAAGTAACTAAGTTAGATTACACCTGCCGACAACACCTCCAACATAAACATTACATCCAGTTTTGATCTGATTCCTGCCTGACCTCCTGCTGGTACATATTTAACCTTTGACCTCCTGCTGGTACATGTTTAACCTTTGACCTCCTGCTGGTACATATTCAACCTTTGACCTCCTGCTGGTACATATTTAACCTTTGACCTCCTGCTGGTACATATTCAACCTTTGACCTTCATTCTTTGTTGTATTTATATCTGACTCACGCTTTTATTATTAGATTTACTGTTACTGGTATTTATTTACCCAGAGATGTAGTTGTAGTCTGTTGTTACACTGTTTGTCTATTTATTTGCACTGCCTGCTATATGCAACCTTTAATTTGCACCCCTTCTGGGGACAAATTAAGTCTTCCATTGATTGATTGATTGATTTAAGAAAGGGTGGGGCTTATTGCAGTGTTAAGGGTTTTGATGATGATGGTTGGTTCCCATTCTTTTGTGTCACCTGAACACACAGTTAGAGCGACGTGAAGTGTGATTGGCTGAGAGTGGAGAAGGGGGCGGGGTCAGGGTGTGTGTGTGTGTGTGTGTGTGTGTGTGTGTGTGTGTGTGTGTGTGTGTGTGTGTGTGTGTGTGTGTGTGTGTGTGTGTGTGCGTGCGTGCATGTGTTCTGTTTAATAATAAAGCGGTTTTGCAAGCAAGAAACTCGTCTTGCGGGACGTTACAATAGTAACACAGGGACTTGGACAAGTAACTTTAATCTGATTACTGGTTTGGAAATAGTAACGCATTAGATTACTCAATAACACTAATTAACACCTTACCATGAAAGCTATCAAACTAGCATTACCCTCAAAGCCGGTGGGGGAGCTTGTAAAAACACCCAGAATGCAACAGCTGGAGACGTGTTCAGGACACGTCACTGTATTTTGCAGCAGAAGGTTTCATTAAAATTGGCTTTATGTTGAGATTAGAGTCATTTTCAATTGTAATTGTTTTTGGTGAAAATACTCACATTTTCATCCCGTGTGCTCTCAGCTGCACCACAACAAAGAAAAACCTTAATGTTCAAATTTAAAGGTTCCTACAGCACTATTTTAATGTGAATACCACAAAACGGGACACTGGCGTTTGAAACTTCTTGCATATCAGGTGTGTGTCGGTTGTGCGACACAGTTGACAGTGTTTGGCAGGTATGTCCCAGGAGGAAACACCTGGCGGGTCAACAATGGCTGCATTCCACTTGAGGGAAGTCCTGCCTTTACCGGCAGGCTCATTGTGGAACACCTGTTCCTCCTCTACTGGCACCTGGCACCCTTTCTCTCTACCTGTGGGTGTGTCTTTCAAACTTTACTCGCTTGCATGTAGCATGGGTTGGATGTTTTGTTTGGGTGCGTAATGACAAACAAACCCAGTGGTTTGCACTCAGGCCCTTATAACAAGAAGGTTGTGGGTTCGAGTCCAGATGTTGTTTGAGTTATCAGTGTTTGTACTGAGCCAGTTTCACCTCATTATAATGAGTAACGAGAGACTTTAGTCTCTTTCTGCTACACTGACGGTCACATGTCGTTCTCTCTTTTACAAGGAGAGAGAGAGAGAGAGAGAGAGAGAGAGAGAGAGAGAGACAGATCCCGCCCAGCAGGAATGTGAATTGCACCTGAGCCACACGAGGAAGGGAAACCAAGGAGACTCACCTGTTTCACCTGTTCTGGACTGAAGTTCCTCCTCTCAGGTGTGAATGGACCAGGATCAGGACTAGGACTAAGACCAGGACTAGGACTAAGACCAGGACTAAGACCAGGACTAGGACGAGGACGAGGACCGGCCATGGGAGACTGCTGTCTGACCGCGGAGGAGGCGGAGAACCGGAGGATGCACAGGCAGATTGAGAAACAACTGCGGCTGGATAAACGCAGCTCTCGGCGGGAGTTGAAGCTGCTGCTTCTAGGTGAGACATTCATTTATTCATCTAAATATATCCACCTGAAGAACACCACACACTGTAAACTTGTGTTTACATGAACAATTCAAAACTTCTCAGAATAAAGTTGAATATGTTCAAATGGAAGTTAAAGTTGTTGACATGCAAGTTATGGGATGAAAGTTTTGTTGCCTAGCAACTAATTCATGTTTAAGACACCCCCCAAACTCTGCCAGTAACTGACTGTTTTTATTATTCTTAGACAATCCTGTCAATCAGGCAGAGCTATGGTCCTGTTTCTGATTGGCTGACCTCAATTGGTGGTGGTGGGGGGGCGTTTTGATAATGATGTACATTGACACAGAAATGGCAAAAACACTCAAAATCGATGTAGTTAGCATGCTGGGCCACAGGTTGACGCTTTTTGTAATAAAAGCACACACACACACACACACACACACACACACACACACACACACACACACACACACACACACACACACACACACACACACAAGACAATAATCTGCTATAAAGGTTAACAATGGGAGAACGCAGACATTCGTATAGACAGACGACCAAGTTGGATTGTTATTACTTTGACTCTGGAGCTCAGTGCTCCAGAGTCACCACTCCCAGTCCAGATTCTACTGGGACTTGGTAGTTACATCAAATCAATCAATCACTTTTCAAAAAGGACTTTTAGTACAATAAAATGCAGCACAAAGTGTTTTACAGGTTAAAAACTAAATAAAAATAAATAATTTTATTGCAATATTCTATAACTGGTGAAAGGGGACCGTTACAGAGCATAAGCTACTGAGTATGAGCTACTATGCTACTGAGCTATTGAGCTATTGAGCTACTGAGTATGAGTTACTGAGCTTGTGAGCTACTGAGCTACTGAGCATGAGCTACTGAGCTACTGAGTATGAGCTACTGAGTGTGAGACATTGAGCTACTGAGTATGAGCTACTGAGCTCCTGAGTATGAGCTACTGAGCTACTGAGCTACTGAGTATGAGCTACTGAGCTACGAGCTACTGAGTATGAGCTACTGAGCCACTATGTATGAGCAACTGAGCTACTGAATATGAGCTACTAAGCAACTAAGTATGAGCTACTGAGTATGAGCTACTGAGCCACTGAGTATGAGCTACTGAGTATGAGCCACTGAGCTACTGAGTATGAGCTACTGAGAATGAGCCACTGAGCTACTGAGTATGAGCTACTGAGCTACTGAGTATGAGCTACTGAGTATGAGCTACTGAGCCACTGAGTATGAGCTACTGAGTATGAGCCACTGAGCTACTGAGTATGAGCTACTGAGTATGAGCTACTGAGCTACTGAGTATGAGCTACTGAGTATGAGCTACTGAACTACTGAGTATGAGCTACTGAACTACTGAGTATGAGCTACTGAGCTACTGAGTATGAGCTACTGAACTACTGAGTATGAGCTACTGAACTACTGAGTATGAGCTACTGAGCCACTATGTATGAGCTACTGAGCTACTGAATATGAGCTACTAAGCAACTAAGTATGAGCTACTGAGTATGAGCCACTGAGCTACTGAGTATGAGCTACTGAGCTATTGAGTATGAGCTACTGAGCGACTGAGTATGAGCTACTGAGCTACTGAGTATGAGCTACTGAGTATGAGCCACTGAGCTACTGAGTATGAGCTACTGAGCTACTGAGTATGAGCGACTGAGCCACTGAGTATGAGCTACGGAGTATGAGCTACTGAGCTATTGAGTATGAGCTACTGAGCTACTGAGTATGAGCTACTGAGCTATTGAGTATGAGCTACTGAGCTACTGAGTATGAGCTACTGAGCTACTGAGTATGAGCTACGGAGTATGAGCTACTGAGCTATTGAGTATGAGCTACTGAGCTACTGAGTATGATTTACGGAGTATGAGCTACTGAGCTACTGAGTATGAGCTACTGAGCTACTGAGTATGAGCTACGGAGTATGAGCTACTGAGCTACTGAGTATGAGCTACTGAGTATGAGCCACTGAGCTACTGAGTATGAGCTACTGAGCTACTGAGTATGAGCGACTGAGCCACTGAGTATGAGCTACTGAGTATGAGCTACTGAGCTATTGAGTATGAGCTACTGAGCTACTGTGTATGAGCTACGAGCTATTGAGTATGAGCTACTGAGCACCTGAGTATGAGCTACTGAACTACTGAGTATGAGCTACTGAGCTACTGAGTATGAGCTACTGAGCCACCTCATTTTAAAAAGAGGTTTATGAGCTGAGATCTTCAGGAGGTTTGTCACTGTCTGAGGTCAGTTCAGCTCAATCTCTTCTAGTTTGAACTTAGTTTGTATTATTGACTGAAGCTGAAGATGTTCCAGATACTTGTTTTGACTGATACCTTATGTTTCTATTAGCTCATTAAATGGAATCAAAGAGTTATTGGAGAGAAGTTCTTCTCGGGTCTGGTCGACACACCGAGACCAAACACTCAGATAAGTTCCTCAGTTGAATAACTTTCCCTCCTTTTGTTTCCTTCGCCAACCAAAGTTGGCCGAGAAGGTTGTTTTTGTCATTTATCTATTGGTCTGTTTCAGTAAAATACATACATTTCACCAACTTTTTACAAAAACTATTAACCCGGATTGTATGAAATCTTCAGGGAAGATTTGTCTTGATCAAAGGATGAACCCAGTACATTTTGAGAGCGGTTGGGTCAAAGGTCAATGTGGAGGTCACGAAAAATATATTTTCATCATAACGCAGTCAGTTTCAATGTGACTGATGACAAACCAACGGCAAAATGTTCCGTTTTCAATTCCCTATCCTCTGATTTGTCACATGATGTGACTTCATCGTCCTGGTTAGCAGTTGGGGGTCAAAGGTCAGAGAGGGGGGGTCACATGGAAATTGTAAAATATGTGTACATCAGTGTCAAACTGACAACAATTACTACAGCAGCTCTAGTTCGTTACTTTGAAAGCAACAAGTTTTTGTAAATCTCTGCATCCAAGGTCGAAACCTTTTCTTTTGTCTGTATCACAACATTACATTTATAACACAATGTTCAAGTAGAACAAGTTGTAATCCGTAGTATTTCTTAGTTCTTTTCACCTCCTTACTGATGTCACATCGGTACGCAGCTCATAAAAAGACAATAGGCTCGTCAAGCTTGATGGTGTTTGGGTTCAGGGTTTTTTTTAGGGTCTGATTTACCAGAGCTGTCCAAACAGTCGCCGTCTGAAAGCCTGACTGTCTGGACTCAAAAGAAAACACAGCAAGGACTTTGTTTAAAGGTCAGAACTGCTTTCGACTTGAGCTGTTCGGAGAACTAAACCTCCCGCAAAGGTCAGTCTAACGGTTAACATGGTTTTAGGCCGTTCGGGAGCTCAGCTCTCATCGGGAGTTGTTTGTAACCAGGAGGGCAGGAAGCGCTTCGCTGTTTCACTGGAGGCAGGAGGAGATCCGATAGCCCTGCACCACCTCAACCCAAAGCTCCTCCGGAACGCCACTTTTGTTACTCGCAGAAGAAAAAAAAATCACAAATACCTGAGGAATGTGCGCTCAACGGGAACTTGATAAGGAGCACATGCTCAAGTACCAGCCCAAATAGATTTTCAGCCAATCGCATCGCAGTGACTCGATGCATTCATGAGGAATGAGGAAGATTTATGTTGCTTTGGATGTTGGAACGGGTCGTTGGTGCCGGACAGGCTCGCCTGAGTGTTTCACAAACACTGGAATTTTCACACACAAGCGTCTCCAGAGAGAGTTCTGGGGACAAAAAGAGAAGAAATACAGTGAGACAGAATACTTTGTTGATGCCAGAAGTGGGAGGAGGGTCCATGAACCTTCTGGCCATTCGATTTTCGTTTTGATGTTGGAGAACGAAAAACCGGAAACCATCCGATTTTCGTTTTTCGATTTGATATTGGGAAACGAAAAACGGGAGACGAGTTTTTCGTTTTAAAATTGAAAATAGAAAAATGGAAATCGGATGGTTTCCGGTTTCCCGATATGCGTTTCATAAACAAAAATTTGGAAATAAAATACGACGTAATTCTTTATTTCAAGTTTGATTTGCTGGAAAACCCGGAAGTCGAGTTTCTTCTTCTTCTGCTGCTGCTGCTGCTTCACCCTCCAGACTCGTCTGACTGTCCCCTCGGTGATGTTCTTGTATAAACTTAATGATTAAAAACTTATAAAAAATGTCTTTGGACGGTTGCACCAACGTAATAGTGGACACGGTCCCCAACGGCAGGACGACGGGTGAAATTAGAGTTTCAGGGAAGAATGTCTGACAATGGATCTCCAGCAGAGCGAGGCTTCTCCACCTACATGACGGAGCATCACCTCCAAGCTGAAGCTGCTTCACCTGGTGAGGTGAGCAGCGTTGTACCACATTAATTAATAATATATACACTGATAAAAATATTCTGCTAGATCTACTTAAAAAAATTAAGGCAACTTTTTGCAATTTATTTATGTTGATCAAGCAAGGTTGTTCTTTGTTTAAACTACTTACTAATTTTCTTACATGAAAAATAAAATCCAAGTAAAAGGAACATATTTTTTTCAAATAGATTACGCAAAACTAAACTTTGTATTAATTATAAAAAAAATTTCAACGTAGTAAATGAAATTTTTTAAGTAAATCCAACTTGATTTTATTATGCAGATCAAACAAAACTAAACCTTGTATAAATTATAAGTTTTTTTAATGTATTTAATGACATTTTTATGTAAAATTAACTTAATTATGTCATGTACATCAAGCATGACTTTATTGTTTTCATATACTTTTTTAGATATTGAAAATTCTGAAAGGAAAACATTGAAATTATAACACATGGCACACAAATAGCCATTGTATCACTTATTTTCCTGATTACTCACATGAAGTGAGAGTTTTAATTTTAATGTTGTATATTATATTAAGAAAGTATTCCTTATAACATGTCTGATTTGCATGCCTGATGATGATAGTAAAACTTAATAAGCCATGACCATGGTTTTTCCTCAGTTGTGAATAGTGCAGCAAATGAGTGACATTGGGGGGAAAAAAAGAATTTCTCATTTCAGAGTATCACTTTTTATTGTACCATGTCTTGCTTTATTTATATACACAGACCATGGTGCACATCTGAACAGCACACACGGAAACAAAGATATTGTGTGTTTATCCTAACCCAAAGCGGGCTTTACCAATGAAAAAAAAGGAAAGGCCTCCAAGCAATCAGGACTTTGCCCTATCAGACCAGAGACATATTCTACAGCCAATCACAACAGCACTTATAAAAAGATGGCTGCTTGTTCCCCCCCAAAAACTTCATCCAATCAAAGTAGAATGAAACATTTGAATCATCTGAAAACATCTGACAAGTGGCAACAGGCGACAAGCGACACAGTAAAGACATCTTGACTCGTGTTCAGTTCTGCCTTCTGGCCTCAACCTGAGTTCCATCAATCAAATAGCTAGCTCAAGCTATAATCCAAAATACAAGTTGAATCAAATCGCTGAGATTCGAGTGGTTTCTAGGCTAGAACTGACTTTTTTTTTTTAGAACATTTAAAGTTCTTTTGTTGTCCACATTGACAAACAAACAGCAATGAAAAACACAGTATTTTATGAAGGTCTGAACATCATAAATCCAATTTGGCAAAAAAGTACCTTAAAAAAATAATACCATTATGGCATGGAACAAAGTTAACAAGAGTTTTACCCAACTAATGACTGTTATTTCACTGCAGAACAGTCACATTTCTGAAATAACCATATAACCTAAAACAAAAAGCAGGTTTGCTTGGGTCAACCAGAGCCATTTAAAGTTCAAAATAATGAGGAAATCCCCCCCCCCCCCAAAAAAGGGGCACTGTACACCAGCATCAAAAACTCAAAGCTTGCAGTTTAACCTGAGAAAGTGCATTATAAAACAAAAAAAGGGTATCACTCAAACTCTCAACCTTCAATGTAGTGTGTGTGGCTTTAGGCATGAAGACTGACTTTAAGATCATGCACCTTGGAGGACATTCTTTTGTTCCCATCCTCCTGCTCAAGGAAGATCTTCTGAAAGACCTCGAAGGTGTACTTCAGTTTCTTAGGGTAGCTTAGTTCCAGGGCATAGATGAGGCCCATGAGGTAAGCACAAGCATGTGCCACATTGGGAACCCCAAAAAGTACTTCAGTTCCCTCGATGGCGACCCCAACTTCTGTCTGGGCCTTCGCTCCCAGCTTTGCTGACCGCAAAGATGTTGAGGACAAACGTCGTAAGGGCATCCTGGACATCTGCAGCATCATCATCATTATATATCTGTGGAATACACGAAAGACAATCAAGCCTACATCTTTATCAAAAAGAGGGATGCACAGAATTCTTCATCATTATGTCTCTTATCAGCCAGGAGAAAGAGGCAAGTGTTGTGAAGGTATTGGCTAAAAACACATAAAAAATCAAACAATCCCTCTTAATCTACAGGATGTATCTCACCTACAGTAAATGTCATTGTGTTGAGTTGTTGTGTTCAGTGCTCACCACAGAACACGGGCATATCGCCAATGGAGACTCGTGGCTTGGAAAGGATGTGCAAACAATTCTCTCTTATCAACATTTAAATTAATAGGAATCTCAAAATAAAAGAGATGATGGGGCTTACTTTGCTTATTTCTAGCAGGTTTATAAAGACCCTATTGTATTGTACATTGTATGTATTTATTTTCATTGGTTAAAATACTTACCAGTAGTTTAGAACCTGATGGCATATAATTACTTCAACCTTTAGCTGTCCTAGAATTAAATGTTTTTTTCTCAAACAGGCAGGTCTTTAAATTAGAGTGCTGGCGGAGGTATATCTTATTTACCTGGTAGTCCTTGATTAAATCCTCCATCTTTTCTCCAAGAGAGAGAATAAGGCCTCTGATTACAGCTTCTCTTTGGGACTCAATGCTGTTGTCCTACAACAAATTAGATATGAAAGAATGTTATGTACAGATATCATATAGCTACAACATAAACTCATATGTAAATACTTATAAGTACCTCATTTAACATGTCAGGGGTCACATCAAGCTTCTTCCCCACAGCTCCTCCCTTCCTCCTGTACAGGCTCAACAGTTTAGGTGAGAATTGACCCAGCTTCCCCAGGACGGTGGACTGCAACGGCTTCAGTGTGATCCTCTGAAATTCCTCCTCAATCTAACAGACCAAGACAGAAAAGGAAAAAAAAAAAAACGTCACTAGACAGAAAGAATTTCAGAAAAACAGGGAAGGAAGATGGGTATTAAAGTAAGAACTAAAGAAATCAATGAAGTCAAAAGACAATTTCAAAAACCACTACACCCTTCATTTTAAAACATTTAAGACAATATTAAAATATAAATACTTGGGAAGGCTCAGAGAGGGCAGGCCATCGAGCTCTGATGTCAATCACTGGTGGTTTATTGAGGATCACATCATTTCGACGAAGTGAGAATGTTTTTGCCATCTTCTCACTGATTAACGTCTTGTTGTCTCTTCTTGTGCTCATAAAGAAGCTCCACTCTCTCTTTTTCAAGGGTTGCCTCAGTTTCACCTTGAGGATGAGGTGGGAGGTAGTTTACCTCAAGATTTCTTTGCCTTCTTCAAGTTTCTTGCTGGAGTTTTTTCTGCAGCTGATTTTCTCTTCAGACAGTTTACATTTAGTTCTGGCAGTCCAAGGTGTTCCACCTTTGCTCTGTAATTCCCACGTTTGTATTTCAAGCTGTTGTGCCAACTATATAACCCGTTGAAGGACACTGGGTCTCTCAAACATGGGTGCTTCATAACCAAGGCCTCTGCAACCTGCTCCCTTTGTGCCTTAGAAGGATAGGCCGTGTAGGCAAAGATGGTCTCCGCAAGTTTGTCCATAATGTTGGTTTTTACAGCAGGATTGTTGAGAAGGGTTCCATCCTTCTTGTGAGCTTCATTGGCAGCTTGTAGAATAAGCTCAGTGTCAAGGGAGAAGGTCGGTACCTCAAACTGAGCAGGCCAAGACTCAGAACGAAGGGAAGCAGTGCTTCCTGGAGAACGCAGAATAATGTCAGTGGATGCAGAACATGAACCTGCGTCCTCTGATGAATCAACACCACTGCTACCAAAGCTGGCAGGGACTCCTTCAACACTCAGAGAATCCTCAATGGTTCAGATGATCTCTGGCTCCACAAGAACCACCTTGATGGTGTCTTTGTCCTTTATTTCCTTAGTTTGAAGAAGAGTGAAAAACTGTCGATCAAAATCCTGATCCTGGAACTGCAAACTAAAATCTTGCTCAATATCAAATGTCTCTCGAACAATAGTCTTTAATTCGTTCACAGTTTGGGGGATTCCAGATGGAAAAAGTTTGAGAATTTCTTCTTTCAGCATGACACGAAGTCTGGCAGACATATTGAGTCTGTCTAGGAGGGGAAAAAGAGAAGAAATCAATTACTGGTAAATATTACAAAGAAACATTTTTTTACTATTTCAAGATTTTATTGTTAAACACAGCACAATGAATTGACACAAAGCTAAAAAAAAATATATATATATATCATAATTTCAAATGTCAAACGTTGTCTGCTTTATGAGCGAACTGATTAAATCAAACTATTGCCCACTTTCCCACTATAATCAGTCAAGTGTTTGAACATACCTTCATCCAGTGTACTTGGGAAGATATGTGAATCACCCGGTAGAAAGAAAATATTGTAGTTATCATCCGGAGAATAAAAGACAGCAACACCATATATTTTTTTTCTTTTCAAATATAATTGACAACCTTATCTAAACAGAATTCCTTTTTTAAAAAAACACAGAGAAAAGAGACTTTTGTAACTTTTAACGTATGGTGTTTTTCAAATGTATATACAAAATTCCCTCCTAAAATATTTCAATCTAATATGTCAAAATAATGAAACAAGGATCTCGAGCCAAGCATTTTCATTAAATTCAAGTTGTAAATGAACACACACTCAGCACCCTATTTGTACATTTCAACTGTTATTTGCAGAAACCCTGTGATAGAAATGCCTGACTGTAAGTTACTGGTTCTGTGGTCACATCTGTCAGCTGATAATGCTCATCAGTCAACCTGTTATATTAATGTCACTTCAGTAACTCCCAATGAGGATAGAGGCCGAGCAAAAACACTGAACTTGCTAAATGCTGCGAAGTGCTGTACTCATGGTGGGTTAAGATGAGATAAGACTTCTCATCTCGTCTTGATGTTTAGTTCCTCCATAAAAAAAAACACATTTTATTAATCTTAACAGGTCCTCGACCTGTTAATGTTCATGTAAAGTGTCCTGAGGTGAGGCTTGTTGTGATTTGGCCGATACAAATAAAGATTGATGACTAAATTGATAGAGGAGAAATTTTAAATTAATAACAGATTCACTTTTTAGCTAGACACAGATCTACAACGTAAAGTATATGAAAATGTGCCCTATCATGAAAAAATATGGAATAACTGGGTAACATGCATCTCTGAATGCAAGTGCTCTTTCCAGCCTGGAATTTGTGAGCTGCAGACTTCGGCAAACAGGTGCCTTGCTGTAGGGCAGTGACCGTCTCTACGGTTACTGGCGTAATATGCTTCAGACCCGACATGAGAAATACGGCTCGCTCTAATAAGTGCGCAATTGCCAGACAACGACAAAGCCCTCTAACAGGCAACCAGTAGTTTAGCGGCACTACGTCATGTCTGGACGGGTCAGTTTTGGTTAATCTTCTCGTTGCTGGCGAGCCAGTTTTAACGTTTAGGTCAGATGACCGGTACCTTTCATGTTCTCTGAAAGCCGCTGTTGTAAAATTGTGGTGCGGGGCTGAGCGGGAGGTTACGGTACCGCAGAGCGCAAGAATCTCCTCCTCCTGTTCCTGAGAGGAGAGTCTGCAGCTCGTTAAAAGACGCCATGTTGTGTCGCCCGCCGACGTTTCAGTAAACCACTTAACAAATCAACCAGTGAGCCCAAAGTGGCGTACGTAAACAACAACAGGAGGGTTTTCTTTCTGTACGATCCACAACTTTTCAGTCGTACCGCGCAAAACACCCCCTCCCCACCCCCGCGATGGTCCGCGACAGAAAGTGCGGTGGAACCGCGTCTAAAACGTACTTAATGACCAATGGTATCCTCAGTTACCTCAGTTTATTGTTTCGATAACATCAAGAAAATGAAGTCATGTAGTCTCTAACCCACTCTTTTAAAAACTTTCCACTTACCTTTTTGACTTCTTCCTGCTCAATACCGTGCGTCGTCTCCAGTAATTCGCGCTATCACCGCAGGTCCGTTGGCACTTGGGAACACTGATGGCTTATGGGTATTGTAGTATTTGGTGCTTAAAAATGCCGATTGAAACGAGTGAAGATAACAAGATCGTTTTTTGTTGTGTGGATGAACTTAACAAGAATGGCTCACATTACTTAAATTATTCATGTTCCCCCAAAAAATCTAAATGCCTTATGTTTTGAATAAAAATTTTTGACAGATTTTTCAAAGATTCAATTAAGTTGAATTTACTTGACCTGAAATTAATTTTTATCAGTGTAGGACATGATTAAAATCGCCTCTTTTCATTTATTTGGCTGCAGTCTCACAGCGCCCCCTACTGTCAGAAGCAGCACAGATTGTCCTCGGAGCTCAGTCAACACATTAAATGAAACGTTTTTCAGGAGAGAAAAATACACATTAAAAACTAAATAATTATAAGTGTACATAGATTCAGTCGAGTTAATTTGTAGTTACACTATATTATTTACACATTCTAAAAAACCAATGATACAGTTTAGTATTTTGGTTAATGGTTTATAATATGATAGAACATGTATTTTTAGTGTTGTTCTTCTTGATAATATTACCATTAACTACCTGAGGCAGCTCTGTATGCAGTCGTGTGTCTTCGTCATCATCTTACTGATTTCTGTGTTGCTTTAATTGATGGTTGAGATGAGGACAGGATTGTGTCTTCTAAAGAAAGACGTGCCAGTGAAAGGACAGGAGCAGCTTTATAAGAGTTTCAACACCACGTCAACATCGGCAGCTTTTCTTTGTTGCTCTTCTTTTTCTGAGTGGTAGTTTGTGAAACTGACAAGCTCTGATAATTAATATTCTGATGATTAAATTTCAATGTTGCTTTTCGGGAATGGTATCGTTAAAAAAAAATTATGTTTTACTTTATCATGCATTTAAATCTTTTGTTGTTGTTTACATGCACTCAGAGGTTATTTGTGATATGCAAATCCTTTTTCTTTACTTTCAGAACCGTCACATTGAAATGATGTGGGGAAGGATTGTATGTTTTTCTTACTGTGAGCCGTTAAGTTTGTTGAACTAAAATTGGAATTATATTAAGCTGAGCTCCAACAAAATGTAATTGTCATGTATGCATGACTGCCCGACACATTTGCAGGATGAAGAGTTCCTCAGTCTGCAGGATGGGGTTGCCAGGTTCTGTGTCTCAGACTTTGTTGCCAGGTCACCAGCGTTGGCATCAGCCAGGTTAAGTTCTTCCTGCCAGCGAGTGCCGACTCTACGTCCTTTCTGGAGGCTCTGCAGCTCCTCATCCGGCTTGTGTTTGTTGAAAAATACATGAGAAGAGGACCTTGAAAACATAATCGCATATTAAATTGCAATATTGAGGAAAAAAATCGCAATTAGATTATTTTACAAAATCGGTCAGTGTGGGTGTGTGTGTGTGTGCGTGTGTTAGTGTGTGTGTGTGTTTTATTTTTATTGTATATGAAGCACATTGTGCTACAACCTTTTGTATGAAAAGTGCTACATAAATACATTTTGATTTGAAATGAATAGATTTGATAGATCAGATTATTAGATTCAATATAATGAAGAGCAGGATGGAGACCTGCTCTATATGAGAAATGTAATGAGATTCTAGATGATTCAGCTCTACATTAATGAAACTGAGCTGAACTTTGTAAAAAGAGGAGATTTGTGCTGAGAACTCAGATCATTTTTAAAAAGTGATTTAGTGTGAGAAGCAGAGCCAGTGGTGATGAGGGGGTTGATCCGTCACTATGAAGGAACAGCTGAGCTGCTGGAACAGTGTGTGAACAATCAAGCAGTACTTCAAATATATGAGAAGTTTCTCAACAGTACAGTTCATTAAAAACAGACTCAGGAGCAACTTAAGGCATTCATGCTCATGAGCACTGAGGAAGTACTCCTCATGTCTGTGGACAATGATATCGTCATGAACAAAGAGGCAGAGACCAGTGCACGGCAGGGTTTATTCATGTTCCAGGGTTGGTCATGTTTCTTTGAAAAACACGTCATAGTGTTCGAAGAAAGTTCATTTTTAATTCTATATTATGAATCTAATATTTTATGTTTTAGTTTTAAGGTTTGGATATATTTGAAATATTCACTGAATTACAAGGCTTTACAGAAGAGCACCATAGACTCCCATGTAAGGTTAGAATGACATGATTTTAATAGGTGGTGATCTAAAGTGGGTCTGAGGTGTGAAGCTCCAGGGCTGAACAGGAGTCCCACTCTGGCCCTGAGTCAAACCACTACGGGTCGGCCATGTTTGTTCACTGACGCATAAGCAGAATAACTATTTACAATGGGGGGCAGTAACAGGCTCCGCCTCAATCAGTCTCTGCAGGAGGAAATGAAGCCAATGAAAGAATCTTTCCAACTTGGGAGCCGGGATAAAAACTTTGCGGTTACAGCGCATCCAAACACTGGTGTCGTGTAAACGAACCCCCTGAAAGTGAATAAGGATTCGCAGATACACTCGTGTTTGTTGTGGCGTGAATGGTCCCCAAACCTTGTTCACCTGGGTCCTGGTTGTCCTTGAAATGAAAATGCAAAAACGATGCTGTTGCTCGTATTTAACAACCATGAGAAAATGGATCTACACGCTGACCTGTGTTGCCACATAAGTAGGGTATCCCCCAGTTGAGGAACCGAACTCTCTTCCCTTTTAACTTTGTTTTGTTTGTGTATTTGTGTATTTATTACATATATAATATGAATATAAATAATAATATAAATAAATCGAATACATTTGTGTCGTTATTATGCATATAATATAAACATATAATATAAATATAAATAAATATAACTTTAACGACAAACCATTTCTGAATAAATCCCAAAAAACTGAAGAAATGTCCCATACAGAGTGGATGAGAGAGGCACTTCATGGAGATCAAAGGAGATCAGTGTCTGTTGCCATGGAGATGCTCCCTGCTCAGTGTTTCACAGTGATGTAGCTACCTGACAGGCTAGTTAGCATCGATATGAGCTAATGGCTATCATGCTAATGATGCTTACTCTGTTAAACAAACGTGGCGTTGGCGAAAGTCTGTGCTCTACCGAGTGTAGCTCTAGTTTCTTAATCATTCTACTGTTCATGTCAAATGATTTCTAGGATTTTTGTGTGCATAAACATCTGACGTGCTGGTAAATCTGAGCATGCTGCTACTTGATGTAATACGGCGGAACAAATGGTTGGCAGCTTTATATACCTACAGAAAGTAAGCCTATAGTATATACAGCCACACCTGTACGACGCTGGCTGGAAGACAAACATTTGGAATTGTTGTTGTTTAGTTGCCAAAACTCCATTTAGCTGCAGCTGATTGATGTTGAGAAATATTTTAATGAAATGATTTTTTTTAAAGCACGCCACAGATGTCCTAGTTCTAGCATTGCTTTGATCTTACTCCTTTTTTTCCCATCCTTTGATGTGATTGATGTGGTCTGGCTGCAGGGACGGGTGAGAGCGGGAAGAGCACCTTCATCAAGCAGATGAGGATCATCCACGGCCGCGGCTACAGCGACGCCGAGAGGAAGGGCTTCACCCGCCTGGTGTCTCAGAACATCCTCACCGCCATCCAGTCGCTGATCCAGGCCATGAGGAGTCTGCGCATCGATTACGTCGACGACCAAAACGCTGTGAGAAGCTGCCGCCTGTTACAACCCCAAAGAGGGAGGGAACATATTTCAGGACATAGGAGACAAAGGCATCCGTTTTACACAGTTTAGTTTATTTTCTTTGATTTCTGTTCACGAAGGCCTCGTCCACTTGTCCAAAAAACAAACAAACAGGGAACAGGAAAAGTTTAACTTTAAGATGGCGTGACTGCCGGAGAGAAAATAGGCGAAAACAGTGCGGCCGGTACAGCCACGCCAAACAAATCTAACCTCGGCCAGCCAACCGGCTACCGGGGAGTTCGGTCTTTGAGCTGCATCTGCAGACTTTGGGAGCGTGAATGGAGCGCAACGCCTCCCAGGAAGCAGTGCGGAGAAGTAAAGGTGTGAGAGACACGGGGAGCGCTCACCACCATTAATAGCCCCCCCAACCTTTTGATAGTAAATAATTGATTTAAAAGAAAATAATACAAACTAAAAAGGGGGGGGGGGCAAAGACATAACACCACCACCCAGAGTCACTAAGGAAGTTGGAATAGGACTTGAGGTAAATAACCACACAAGGCCTGTCCCACTTCTTCGGTGTACCGTTGCACTTAAAGCATCTGATGGAAACGCTCCAACGCTCGTGGGGTGGTACGCTCTCGGATTGCCCGAAGTGACTGGCTAACTCGATTCACCCATTCAACTGAAGCCACTGGCTTAGTGTTCCTTTTTTGTGTGGAGATAACATGTCCTTTCTTCTTACAGTAGTATAATGTCACCTCATCCTGACCTTTAGGCTCCAATGGACTCAACTTGGTGTCAGTGTTAGGCGGAGAGCCAGCCCCGGCCGCCATAGGCCCCATCCACCATAGGTCCAGGCCGCCATAGGTCCAGGCCGCCATAGGCCCGACCTGTCATAGGCCTCACCCGCCATAGGCCCGACCTGTCATAGGCCCCACCCGCCATAGGCCCAGGCCGCCATAGGCCCAGGCCGCCATAGGCCCGACCTGCCATAGGCCCCACCCACCATAGGCCCCACCCACCATAGGCCCCACCTGCCATAGGCCCCGCCCGCCATAGGCCCCACCCACCATAGGCCCCACCCACCATAGGCTCCGGACGCCATAGGCCCCACCCGCCATAGGCCCTGGCTGCCATAGGCCCCACCTGCCATAGGTCCCACCCACCATAGGCCCCACCCACCATAGGCCCCGGCACCGTTCTACTCACCCTTCCACCATCACCAACCCCACTAAAACGACTGAAACTGGAAGGACGCTCCACAAATACAGACTTATGCGTCAACACATATTCATCGGCAAGCACTGCAGCCCTGGAGACATCAGCCACTTTATTCTCATTGGGGTCTTTTCCACCAGAAAGAACCAGGTTCTAGTTCTGGTCCAAGGCCAGCCTTAGCACCAGTTCTTTGTCTTCCCACTGCCAAAGCCCCAGCCTTCCAGGGGTTAAATGGGTGCTAAGCTGGCCCCACTTCGTTACTGAGCCAGACCGGGGCCAGACAGGTCATCAGCTGGGGGCGGAGTTATCACTGGAGTGATCACAACCTACAAGGCAGAAGAGATGCTGAACCGGCTTTCTGAAAACTACAGCGAACACGGAGCCCCAGAGTGGTTATAGAGAAAAAAATTTAAATAACGCGTCGGAACGACATAATAAGTCATTCCCTCAAGTTATTAATGTGAAGAAACGAGATAATTTAAACCGTGATCGTGGAGCCATGGCTCTCCAGAGTGCTGCCGTGCTCCCCCGCTGTCAGTCAGCTGCGTTGGATATCATTTAGAAGCAGTTTTCCATTTTTTTCAGGCTTTTCATGGTAGCATCATTGTAACTGACTTCACTTCCAGGTCTTGTATGGCGTTATGGGAGGAGGGGGGGGGGGAGCGTACAGCCTCTCATAGGCGCTCAGCTCACCTCCTCCACCTGCCTCTGTGTGGCCAATGGAGGTGGTGAAGCAGTACTGTTGCTTCTCTCTGCTGTGTCAGTCCAGCCTCTGGTGTCATGGGACGGCCTTGATAGTCCTAGTCAGAGACAAGTTCCCAGTGGGATGGGTGTGAGGAGACATCAGGGAAGGACAGAGCCTCTGTTATAACATCCACCTCCAGGAGAAATAGAAAAACAATCCAGCCTTCAGCGTCTGGACGTCTGAGGGAATCTGAATGTAGATCAGATTTGTTTTGGGTCAGGACGACTTCGTCTTTCAGTCTCTGGTCTCCATGCTGCTCCAAATCGGTGGCCATTTTTTAGCGTTCCACTCCGTACTCTTGAGTTGTTTTATCACATGAGTCTGAGCGTTCAAAGCCCTGCAGTCCCTCAGAGACGATTGGCAGCCTTCCCAATGCAGCTGCCAGCGTCTTCTCCACTTTGTGATAGATCAGGAAACCACCAGCTCCAATCAGCAGCAGACCTGTTATCATCAATCCAATTATGTAGAGGTCTTCCACGTCCTCCATGGAAAGAATGGACAGACACACAGACCTCCAGCTGTCCCAGGAGTGTAAAGAGAGTGTCACGTTCCGCAGGTGTATTCTGCTGGATTTGTTTTTGAGTGTGTTTGTGTGTGTGTGGGCTTGTGTGCGTCGGTGGAGCGGACGGAGTAGGACGCTCACCTGAAAGCGATGAGTGAGGCCAGTATTTAGGAACTGGTTTTCCAGGCTCTCATCGCCACATCGTCACGTTTAACCTCCGCGATACTTTGACTCGGCCCCTCAAGCTTTTTGTGTGACCGTTTGTTACTTCGTGTTCTAAGATCAACTGAATAAACTCTTTTTTCAACTTACCTTCCTCGTCCTGTCAGCGCCTGAATCCTCCACACACCACACCTGACAGAGGGGCTCTAGTTAGATTCTGATATGGGACAGAGAAGACAGGAGGAGCAAGCAAGGAAGACGAGGGAGGACAGGGTAGAAGCGACCCCCCTCGGTGAGTGCTGGAATAAGTCCATAGAAACTGACATTGTTTTCAAAATGTGGCTGTGTGAACTCTAAACTTTTCTAAAATGAAAACAATGCGTCTTCACTTGCGGCCCAACAACCTGAACCCACTGATGGACTGTCGGTGTGACTACGGGCTCCAGCGACTCCATCTAATAGAAACCAGCAGAAATGAATGATCGGAGCCACGTCAGAATAATCGTTTCAGATTGGAGCACACATTGATTCTCCGTCTGCACAATAAACACCACAAGAACCTGAAGCTTGATTCTGGATTCATTTTGCTGGGAAGATGATGCACAGCATCGCGTTGTTTTCACTTCCAACTCAGAGCAGAATGATCTCTGATGTCAGGTTTATGAAATCCGCCTCACAGTGGCAGAGCTGATGAAGTCCGAAGGCTGTAGGAGCCTTGGCTTGATTTGCTAAACTCTTTAATGTTTCCACGACCTGAAAATCTATTAGGTGAGAGCGTTATATAGTGGAGATGAAATAGTATATAAAAGAACACAACAAGCCACAACAAGCCTGCCAGGCATGACGTGACTACTGGGAATGCATGAATACATAATACATGAAGAGAATGAGTGTTTGATTTTCAATCAATCTTCTGAAATATGCATGTTATGAGTATTAAGGAGAGGATAGGGAGGAAAGGATAAAGGGTCCAGTTACTGTATCCAGAGCGTGTTCAGGTTCCCTGTTTGATCCAGACCGGAATCTCTTCAGAGACAAAACTTTCATTTGGGCGACATGAAAACAGGAAGAAGTAGTGAGCCATGTTTCCTGTTTACTTCCTCTCTGGTCAGTGTTTGTTTCAGGGAACAGCGCCCCCAAACAGCAGCTGCTGTAACTGCGTGACGTTTTCCAGGAGGTTTGATTGGGTCTCTAAAGTGAATGTGAACTCTAAACAAACCAAATGAAGGGGTGAAAATTCTGGGCTCCGCCCCCTCCCAGGTGCACTGGATATGAAAGGGCCCTAAAAGGAGGAAACCCTAGAAAATACTGAGCTGTTATCTTTTAACAGGAAGGAACGTTTTAGTCGCAGCGAGGCAAAAGAGTGAAGAGAGAGAGAGAGAGAGAGAGAGAGAGAGAGAGAGAGAGGAGTGGAGATTCAACTCCAGCGTTTGAGATTTGGTTGTAAATGAATTCGCCATAACAACAAAAACAATCCACATCATAACGCACAATTTAACAAAAATCCCTTTTTCAATTAGCGGGGACGGAGCCAGAGCCATTTTCGAAAAGTTTCACCTGACGAACAGTTTTTGGAAACTTGTGTTTTTCCACAGAGTCAGAGTGTTCTCATAAAGTTGCATTCGTTCCCATTTTAATGAGATTGGTGGATTTTCGAAAAGTTCCACCTCGGGAGCTGTATTCAAAAACTTACGATTCCAGTGACTCGGAGCACCGTTGTCGTGGAAACGGAGCCCAAAACAAATCAGAAGTTTGAACTGGTGGTGTAAACTGGACGTCAGCTGCTGAGCCGCCGTGTCGCCTCCAATCCTCCAGCTCAACTATTATTAGGTAAACGTCCGTCAAATTTCTCTGCTCTTGTTCACGACTCGCTGGGAGTTCAGTCGGCCCTCCGGCCAGGACTGAAAGCTTTTCATTGAGATGTTTTTAACAAGATGGTTTTAACCAGATGGTTTTAACGTGATGTTTTTAACGAGACGGTTTTAACAAGATGGTTTTAACAAGATGGTTTTATCGTGATGTTTTTAACAAGATGGTTTTAACCCGATGGTTTTAACGAGATGGTTTTAACAAGATGGTTTTAACAAGATGGTTTTAACGTGATGTTTTTAACGAGATGGTTTTAACAAGATGGTTTTAACAAGATGGTTTTAACGTGATGTTTTTAACGAGATGGTTTTAACAAGATGGTTTTAACGTGATGTTTTTAACAAGATGGGTTTAACAAGATGGTTTTAACGTGATGTTTTTAACAAGATGGTTTTAACCAGATGGTTTTAACGTGATGTTTTTAACAAGATGGTTTTAACAAGATGGTTTTAACAAGATGGTTTTTAACAAGATGGTTTTAACTTGATGTTTTTAACAAGATGGTTTTAACCAGATGGTTTTAACGAGATGGTTTTAACAAGATGGTTTTAACAAGATGGTTTTATCGTGATGTTTTTAACAAGATGGTTTTAACGTGATGTTTTTAACAAGATGGTTTTAACAAGATGGTTTTAACAAGATGGTTTTTAACAAGATGGTTTTAACTTGATGTTTTTAACAAGATGGTTTTAACCAGATGGTTTTAACGAGATGGTTTTAACAAGATGGTTTTAACAAGATGGTTTTATCGTGATGTTTTTAACAAGATGGTTTTAACCCGATGGTTTTAACGAGATGGTTTTAACGTGATGTTTTTAACGAGATGGTTTTAACAAGATGGTTTTAACGTGATGTTTTTAACAAGATGGGTTTAACAAGATGGTTTTAACGTGATGTTTTTAACAAGATGGTTTTAAAGTGATGTTTTTAACAAGATGGTTTTAACCAGATGGTTTTAACGTGATGTTTTTAACAAGATGGTTTTAACCCAATGGTTTTATCGTGATGTTTTTAACAAGATGGTTTTAACCCGATGGTTTTAACGAGATGGTTTTAACAAGATGGTTTTAACGTGATGTTTTTAACAAGATGTTTTTAACGTGATGTTTTTAACGTGATGTTTTTAACGAGATGGTTTCAACAAGATGGTTTGAACAAGATGGTTTTAAAGTGATGTTTTTAACAAGATGGTTTTAACGTGATGTTTTTAACAAGATGGTTTTAACAAGATGGTTTTTAACAAGATGGTTTTAACTTGATGTTTTTAACAAGATGGTTTTAACCAGATGGTTTTAACGAGATGGTTTTAACAAGATGGTTTTAACAAGATGGTTTTATCGTGATGTTTTTAACAAGATGGTTTTAACCCGATGGTTTTAACGAGATGGTTTTAACAAGATGGTTTTAACAAGATGGTTTTAATGTGATGTTTTTAACGAGATGGTTTTAACAAGATGGTTTTAACGTGATGTTTTTAACAAGATGGGTTTAACAAGATGGTTTTAACGTGATGTTTTTAACAAGATGGTTTTAACAAGATGGTTTTAAAGTGATGTTTTTAACAAGATGGTTTTAACCAGATGGTTTTAACGTGATGTTTTTAACAAGATGGTTTTAACAAGATGGTTTTTAACAAGATGGTTTTAACTTGATGTTTTTAACAAGATGGTTTTAACCAGATGGTTTTAACGAGATGGTTTTAACAAGATGGTTTTAACAAGATGGTTTTATCGTGATGTTTTTAACAAGATGGTTTTAACCCGATGGTTTTAACGAGATGGTTTTAACAAGATGGTTTTAACGTGATGTTTTTAACGAGATGGTTTTAACAAGATGGATTTAACGTGATGTTTTTAACAAGATGGGTTTAACAAGATGGTTTTAACGTGATGTTTTTAACAAGATGTTTTTAACGTGATGTTTTTAACGTGATGTTTTTAACGAGATGGTTTTAACAAGATGGTTTTAACGTGATGTTTTTAACAAGATGGGTTTACCAAGATGGTTTTAACGTGATGTTTTTAACAAGATGGTTTTAACAAGATGGTTTTAACAAGATGGTTTTTAACAAGATGGTTTTAACTTGATGATTTTAACAAGATGGTTTTAACCAGATGGTTTTAACGTGATGTTTTAACAAGATGGTTTTAACAAGATGGTTTTAACGGGATGTTTTTAACAAGATGGTTTTAACTTGATGGTTTTAACGTGATGTTTTTAACAAGATGGTTTTAACTTGATGTTTTTAACAAGATGGTTTTAACCCGATGGTTTTAACGAGATGGTTTTAACAAGATGGTTTTAACAAGATGGTTTTAACGTGATGTTTTTAACGAGATGGTTTTAACAAGATGGTTTTAACGTGATGTTTTTAACAAGATGGGTTTAACAAGATGGTTTTAACGTGATGTTTTTAACAAGATGGGTTTACCAAGATGGTTTTAACGTGATGTTTTTAACAAGATGGTTTTAACAAGATGGTTTTAACAAGATGGTTTTAACGTGAGGTTTTTAACAAGATGGTTTGAACAAGATGGTTTTAAAGTGATGTTTTTAACAAGATGGTTTTAACCAGATGGTTTTAACGTGATGTTTTTAACGAGATGGTTTTAACAAGATGGTTTTAACGTGATGTTTTTAACAAGATGGTTTTAACCCGATGGTTTTATCGTGATGTTTTTAACAAGATGGTTTTAACCCGATGGTTTTAACGAGATGGTTTTAACAAGATGGTTTTAACGTGATGTTTTTAACAAGATGGGTTTACCAAGATGGTTTTAACGTGATGTTTTTAACAAGATGGTTTTAACAAGATGGTTTTAACAAGATGGTTTTTAACAAGATGGTTTTAACTTGATGTTTTTAACAAGATGGTTTTAACCAGATGGTTTTAACGTGATGTTTTTAACAAGATGGTTTTAACCAGATGGTTTTAACGTGATGTTTTTAACAAGATGGTTTTAACTTGATGGTTTTAACGTGATGTTTTTAACAAGATGGTTTTAACTTGATGTTTTTAACAAGATGGTTTTAACCAGATGGTTTTAACAAGATGGTTTTAACGTGATGTTTTTAACAAGATGGTTTTAACAAGATGGTTTTAACGTGATGTTTTTAACTTGATGTTTTTAACAAGATGGTTTTAACCTGATGGTTTTAACAAGATGGTTTTAAAGTGATGTTTTTAACAAGATGGTTTTAACCCGATGGTTTTATCGTGATGTTTTTAACAAGATGGTTTTAACCCGATGGTTTTAACGAGATGGTTTTAACAAGATGGTTTTAACAAGATGGTTTTAACCAGATGGTTTTAACGTGATGTTTTTAACAAGATGGTTTTAACAAGATGGTTTTAACGTGATGTTTTTAACAAGATGGTTTTAACAAGACGGTTTTAACAAGATTTTTTACGTGATTTTTATAACGGGATGTTTTTTACAAGATGTTTTTAACAAGATGTTTTTAACAAGATTTTTTACGTGATTGTTATAACGTGATGTTTTTTACGAGATGTTTTTTATGTGATGTTTATAACGTAATGTTTTTAACAAGATGTTTTTAACAAGATTTTTTATGTGATTTTTATAACATGATATTTTTTTACAAGATGTTTTTAACAAGATATTTTTAACAAGATTTTTTACGTGATTGTTATAACGTGATGTTTTTTACGAGATGTTTTTTGTGTGATGTTTATAACGTAATGTTTTTAACAAGATAGTTTTAACAAGATTTTTTATGCGATTTTTATAACGTGATGTTTTTTACGTGATGTTTATAACGTGACGTTTTTTACGTGATGTTTTTAACAAGAATTTTTACGTGATTTTCATAACGTCATGTTTTTTACGTGATGTTTATAATGTGATGTTTTTTACGTGATGTTTTTAACAAGATGTTTTTAATAAGATGTTTTTAACAAGATTTTTTACGTGATGTTTTTTACGTGATGTTTTGACGTGATGTTTTTAACAAGATGTTTTCAACGAGATGTTTTTACGTATCAGAGCCGCGCGGAGAGGCTGAGGACGGTGGAATCCACCCGACTGTCCACCCTGGAGTCCTGGCAGGCTGACGCCATCAAGAGCGTGTGGAAGGACGGCGGCATTCAGAAGTGTTACCACCGCAGGAGGGAGTTCCAGCTGTCCGACTCCGCCAAATAGTAAGAACACTTCATGATTTTCTCATGATTCTCTTTTTACATTGGTTTTTCATTTAAGTTTCTGAACAGTGCAACCAAACCCCCTACCAATATAAAACATCGCTCCAACGGGAAAAAAAAATAAATAAAAAAAAAAAATATATATATATATATATATATATATACGTGTATATGTATATATATATATAATTATCTCATTTAAATAAGCTATTTAATTTTGGTACACTTAAATCATGTTGAAATAACTGTGCAGACTTGCCTTAGTTTATATCAGTTGATATTTTCATTTATTTATTTATTTATTTATTTATTTATTTATTTATTTATTTATTTATTTATTTATTTATTTATTTATTTAATTTGGCACATTTAGACCATGAAATAATTAATTACTATGAATACTGAGATAATGAAAAAAACAATTACATTTTTTTTTAACTTTAAACAATTTAAACAATTAAACTCTGATGTCTAGAACCTGACTACACACCCGTACTAAGATGTGAAAGTGGATGTAATGTTTTTGAACAGTTATCTGAGTGACCTGGAGCGGATCACGGCGCCGGGGTACCTCCCCACCCTGCAGGACATCTTACGGGTCCGGGTTCCCACCACCGGCATCATCGAGTACCCGTTTGACCTCTCCAAGGTTGTGTTCAGGTGAGAGGAGGAAGAGAAAACCTCTTCTATTAACTCACTTCTTTTACTCTTTTTTTACAATTAAAGTTCAGAAACTATGTGAAGCAAGGAGTCGGAGGTGTTTGGAGGATCCTTTCTTTGTTGTCTTTTTATTTGCATTTTTCCTTCGCCATCCAAGCTGGTTATGTTTTCATCTGCGTGTATTTATTTCTTGATGTGTACTTTACCAACTTTTCACAAAAACTTCTCACCCAAATTACATGAAATCTTCAGGGATGATTTGTCATCATCAAGGACCAATCCATTAGATTCTGAGACGTTAATGACTAAATGTTTCAGAATAAATCCCCAAAAACTGTGAAAAAACTTCCCATACAAAGTGGATGAGAGAGGTTCCTCATAGAGGAGATCAAAGAAGATCAAAGAAGAAGTCTGTTGCCATGGAGACGTGGCTTTCGCAAAAACTATTCACCCGAATTGCACGATATTTTCAGAGATGATCTTTCATCATCCAAGGATGGTTCCAATGAATATTGAGAGCAATTCGGTCAAATGTCAAGGTTAAGGTCACAAAAAGGTCAAAACATATTTTTGTCAGTTTTAATTTGACGTCAACCCAATGCCAACATTTCCAGTTTTCATTTCTCTGTCCTCTGATAGGCCACATGATGCAGTGACCTCATCACCCTGGTTGGGGCTATGTTCAGATTGCTGTCACTTTCCGGAGTAACTGTTCGGTTTTGCAATAATATTGACATTTTCATCCTGTATTGACTATATTGACTTTAAAGGTTTTTATGGCACTATTTGACCAGCCGGCCCACTCAAGATGAAACTGGACATGTGCAGAAGAAACATTTACTATTTATGGCTGTGGCGTGTGTGTGCAGTAGCAGCATTTCAGAAAAGTTGTGTTTTTAAAAAAGTTTCACCCTGCGAGCCATTTTTAGAACGTCGTGTTTTCAGTGGCTCCGAGCGCCGTTGCCGTGGAAACGGAGCCTGACTGACATAACCTCATAAGTAATCTTAAAAAGACGTCCTGGGTTTTGCTCAGTTGCAACGCCGCCACTCGTGTTGGTATTTCTATGTTGAGGTGTGTGTCAGTGACGGTGTCGTGCGTCTCCAGGATGGTGGACGTTGGCGGCCAGCGTTCGGAGAGGAGGAAGTGGATCCACTGCTTCGAGTGCGTCACCTCCGTCATCTTCCTGGCGGCCATCAGCGAGTACGACCAGGTCCTGTTCGAGAGCGAGACCGAAGTACGTCCCGCAACCGAAAGCCTGGACGATCCCCCGGTGGCGCCTGACTTTGTTTTCTCACCGCGGCTGCACCTCCTCTTTCAGAACCGACTGTGTGAGAGTCTGGCCTTGTTCAAGACCATCCTGACCTGTTCCTGGTTCCAGGAGGCCTCCACCATCCTCTTCCTCAACAAGAAGGACCTGCTGGAGGAGAAGATCACACAGTCTCACCTGGAAACGTACTTTCCACGATACACCGGTAAAACACCTCCACCTTCACTCTGCACATTAGAAACCTGTTCATGTTCTCCTGCGTTCTACATGTCGGGTGATAAATGATGAAACTCTGCTCTTGTTTGCTCCTTTAGAGTTTACATCCAACGACTCTGTTTATTAGACTGAAATATTTATTGATTATTCGTGATATGTTCAAGCCAATGCGGTGTGAGTATTTACTGCTTTATGCATAAACTAGTTAAATTAAAAACAGGAATAAATTGAATATCTCATGAAATATTGATAATAATGATAATGATAGCTGTGCCACAACAAAAAATCACTAAAATCTGAGAATAGATTTCAGAATCAAACTGTTTACGTGTTCTCTACATAAACATCCTTTACGGGTCGTTTCATTTGTCGACTCCCGACTGCCGATCACTGGATTTAAAAAGTTCCTGAGTTCGAATCTTAAAAAGGACGAGTTATATTACAGACGATAAAAACTTTATGAGGCCTTTAATAGCCAAAGCAACGCTAAAAAAAATAGGCATTAGTCGCATCTTTTTTCATGGTGAATCAGACAAAACAGACAAGATTTATGCTGTATAAATATATATATATATATATATATATATATATATATATATATATATATATATATATAATATAAGTATTAATGCTGTCAATCGATTAAAAAAAATTGTAATGAATAATTATAATTCCACAATTTCCTGAAATTAATTGCTTTTTGAAAGCACTGCTACTCCGGGTATTACTACTACTACTACTATTACTACTATTACTATTACGGTATTTGTATTTGTGTATGGGCATCACTATTTGGTGCATGGTGCAAAACGAAACTTTTTGGAAATGTTTGGGTTCCAGCATCACTGGTGTGTTAAACCTCTTTAGCATGTAGCATGTAGCATGTAGCATGTAGCATGTAGCATGGAGCATGTAGCATGGAGCATGTAGCACGGCTCAAAGTAAAATCCTCCCCTGACATCAGCCGGAACTCTGCTGGTCCAAATGTCTCTGGTGATGAAGTTGCTGGTGTTGTACCAACTATCTTCCTCCTCCTCTTGATATTTTCTCAGAACTTTATTTACTGTCTGTCGTACTTTTGTCGTTCTCATTAATACTATTATAGAATCTCAGAACCGTGGACATCGCTCACAACCTCTTGTCTACCTGCCAGTGACGTTGCCGACTTACATCACATAATACTCACCGAGTTGTGTTGGGGGTCTTAAATGAGAAGTACTCCATGCAGTATCGGGCATGATACTGATACCCGATACTGGTATCGGTGCCTCTCTAATACAAGTTCCTCTGTGCCCAGCTCGGATTTGACTGAGTTGTGAAATGTCCAGACATAACTAGAAACTGAGATGGGAGAGTATTCAGGCTGTGTCGATTCTTCTGGATCAAAACTGCAGGGAAATGTAAAACTCTGCTGATACTCTGCAGTGGGAGTATCAGCAGTGTGGTTCTGGAACAAAAACTCGTCCAGACACCGAGAGGACGTCGAAAACATCAACTGTTGACACCATGTAATACTCCCCGGGTTGTATCTGGGATCTTTTATGAGTACGGGTACAAATACCTTGTGCAGTATTGGACCTGGTACTAGTATCAGTATCGGTGTATCCCTCATCCATTTACAGTCAATGAACCTCTATGCCAGGGGTGGGAATTCCTGGTCCTGGAGGGCTGCAGCCCTGCATGTTTTCCATGTCTCCCTGCTCAAACACACCTGAGTTGTCATGATGAGGCTCTGCAGAAAGCTTGATGACGAGCCAATACTTGCTGTCAGCTGTCTTGATGTATGTTGTGAAAAGCTACCGAGGAGTATTAAATGAAGTGCCCCCTGTGATTCTAACGTATCAGACCCGATACTGGTATCGATATCGGTATCGGTATCGGTATCGGTATCGGTATCGGTATCGGTATCGGTATCGGTATCGGTATCGGTATCGGTGCATCCCTAGTCTGTTTACAGTGAAAGAACCCCCTCTGATCCTTAACACCTCTCCCTCCCGCAGGACCGAAGCGAGACGCCAAAGCGGCAGGGAAGTTCATCTTGGGGCTGTACCAGGAGCTGCACACGGGTCACCACCAGCCGCTCTACAGCCACTTCACCTGCGCCACCGACACCGAGAACATCCGGGTGGTGTTTGGTGCCGTGAAGGACACGCTCTTCAGAGACAACCTGAAGAAGTTCAACCTGCAGTGATCCTGGAGGACCACTACTACACGTAGAAACAAAACAATGGCGCGCCAGTTAATCACACTGAGAAGAGAGTTGTTTTTAAAACTATGGAGTATCACTAAGCAGCATTAGGCCCCGTTTACACTGCAACCATTTCAGGTGAAAACGCAAGAATATTTGTTGCATTTTGGGGGTTGGTTACACGATAACGGAGTCACTGAAGACGTAACTTTTGGAAAAAGGCTACCAAGGCGGAACTTTTTGAAGGAGCTTTCGCTATGTCTCCATAGAAACGGGGCAAGATGCAACTTTCAATAAAATGCTCAGTCTCCGTGGAAACGGGGTAAACAGCAACTTCACGAAAACATTTAAACTCAGTTTCCATGGAAATGGAGTGAAAAGTAACTTTCCTAAATTGTGCCGACTCCATGGAAACAGGAGAAAACGTGACCTTTTGAGAACGCTGCTACTGCACATGTGCACCATGGTCGTAGTAACTAGTTCCTCTACACATGATCAGTAAAGCAAAGTTTCCTCTGTGGTGTCATGACTCCCAGTCCATATTTTGCTGGACTTTTATTTTGACAGTCAACGTAATAACAATCTAACTTGGTGGTTTTATTGTGACAGTCACCGTGATAACAATCCAACTTAGTAGTTTTATTTTGACAGTCACCGTAATAACAATCCAACTTGGTGGTTTTATTTTGAAAGTCACCGTAATAACAATCCAACTTGGCGGTTTTATTTTGACAGTCACCGTAATAACAATCCAACATGGTGGTTTTATTTTGACAGTCACCGTAATAACAATCCAACTTGGCGGTTTTATTTTGACAGTCACCGTAATAACAATCCAACTTGGTGGTTTTATTTTGACAGTCACCGTAATAACAATCCAACTTGGCAGTTTTATTTTGACAGTCACCGTAATAACAATCCAGCTTGGTGGTTTTATTTTGACAGTCACCGTAATAACAATCCAACTTGGCGGTTTTATTTTGACAGTCACTGTAATAATAATCCAACTTGGTGGTCTGTCCTCTAGAAAGTCCGTGTTCTCCTTGTTAATGTTTAGAGCTCATTATTCTCTGCTGCGTGCGTGCGTGCGTGCGTGCGTGCGTGCGTGCGTGCGTGCGTGCGTGCGTGCGTGCGTGCGTGCGTGCGTGCGTGCGTGCGTGCGTGCGTGTGTGTGTGTGTGCTCTTTCAGTAGTAAAACTAACAGCAGCGCCCACTAGTGGCCCAGCATGCTCACTACATCGGTTTCAAACTGTTGCCCTCCAGACATGAAAACCTTCTGAACTGTAAACGTGAACATTAATAAACGGACCTCAGACAATCTTATCTATGAGGAATGTAACAGCTCTGCGAGGAGGAAGTGAACCGACAGCCTGCTGATAACGGGTCAAAGATCTCTGTAGCCTTTGGAACGACTGTTTCTCTTTGTCCCTGAAAACAAACATTAAAAGATCTAAGATGTGTTTCCAAGCAGTGTGCTCTTCCTCCTGTTGTCGGTGCTGATCCCCCTGACCTCCTCTGAAAGGATCATTGACTGACACCTCCACATCCAACAGCCTCCACCTTTGAACCAAACAGATTGACGGTGTTCTGACAGGACGTTAGGGGCTGCTGGACCGGCAGGAGGAGTAAAGATCGTCTTGGTATCACCTGATTGGTTCTGCTGGGCGGCTGAGGCGTTGCTCAAGGGTTGAGGAATTCACAGCCCAGGCAGAACACTATCTGATGTTTGCTTTGGATTGGAGACCGTTCTGTGAATATTATCTGCTGTCACCTCCTCCGTCCCCCGAGGGTTAACACACACACACACACACACACACACACACACACACACACACACACACACACACACACACACACACACACACACACACACACACACACACACAGCCGCTTGCAGCAGGTGATCGCCCTTATTTGGTAGTGGCCCTGGTCATGTGACCACAAAATGGTGGAAGCTGCGAGCCGCTGGTGAGAAGAGCATCTCGAGGCAGCGAGCAGGAAGCAGGAACGCAGGAGGACTGAGACTCCCAGCAGTGGTGAGTACGACGCCTCGACACCGCCAGACATTAAGAGAGGAGGAAACAGGAAGATGGCTTGGTTGTGTTTTCATACAGGAAGCTAAGGGGGGGGGGGGGGGGAGGGGTCAGGCTGTCATCAGCACCGAGATCCAGGGGATCTAAAGCAGCTCGAGCATCATCATCATCCTCATCATCATCCTCGTCCTCATCCTCATCTTGAGAGGATAACCTGCCTTTTATTATCATCGCGTCTGTGTTTATCTGAGGAGGATGGGGTGGGGGAGGGGAGGAAACACTGAGTCGTCAGCATGATTGTTACCGTACAGGAAAAAATCATGCATCACCCCCCCCCCCACACACACACACCCCCTGCTGCTGCCACCATCATCACAACCCCCCCCCCCCCCCCCCCCCCCTCCTCCCCTTCCAGAGCAGCGAGGAACCAGGATGCTTCTCTCATTCGTGACTTGCTGCAAATTCACACTGAGGCGAGCACTCACATTCAATTTGAATCAGCAGCACTGGAGGAGGAGGAGGAAGAGGAAGAGGAGGAGGAAGAGGGGGAAGAGGGGGAAGAGGGGGAAGAGAGGGAAGAGAGGGAAGAAGAGGAGGTTGTCATGATGTAACAACCAGTGCTCCCTCCTTCCTCCCCCCACTGCTCGTCCTCATCCTCCTCCTCCTCTGGGAACACTCACAAGGGAAACTGACCTTTGACCTCCCTTGTGCCTCCTCCCCCCTCTGCCAGGAGAACCGGCCCAGTCCCACCGAGGGTTACTGGGTTTTTCAGATTGGGCTCTCTGTTCAAACCAAAGTTGCCCACAAGGGGGCGCAACCCCAAATCAAGAGGTTTTGATTGTGGTCAACACAGGAAGCTGACGTCATAAACCCGCTCTGTGAACGTAGCCGCTAACCGCTAACGGAACAAGTTTAAACTCTGAACCGCGCGTGTGTGTGTGTGTGTGTGTGTGTGTGTGTGTGTGTGTGTGTGTGTGTGTGTTTGTGTGTATTTGACCAACTTTCTGCACTAACTTCACCCGCATTGCCATCTTCAGGGATGATTTGTTATCCTTCCATTAGATTTTGGGACGTTAACGATGAAGCGTTTCTGAATCAATCCTAAAAACAGTGAAAAGATCTCATGGCAGGTTTCAGATTCAGTTTCACGCTGATCTGCCGGTCAGAAGCGTAACGACCCTCTGAGGAGAACGATTCTTCCCCTCAGGTCCTCCGGCGGATGGACATGAGCTCTGAGGGCGGCGACGGCCGACCAGGTGAGACGAGTCAACGCTGAAGTGTCAGTCGTCCCGCGGCAGCGCAGGAGGGTAATTCTGTGTTTAATCTCCTCCAGTCCCTCCCACCTCGCTGCCCCTGCAGGGCGGCGGCGGCGGCGGCGCCCAGAGGAAGAAGCTATCGGCGCCTCGCATCAGTTTATCGCTGGACCAGAGCGAGGACGACCTCGGCGAGACGCCGGACGACTTGGACATCAATGTGGACGACCTGGACACTCCGGAGGAGGGGGATTACCTGGACTACACCGACCATGAAATGGACTGGGACGGTGGGTCACACAGAGGTCACACTAAAGTCACGACCCCCGTTGACTGGGAGGAGATTAAATTATGGAGGAATTTAAAAACTATTGTATGAATAGATAATCTCAGAATGTTGAATATAAAGCAACTTTTCTTTTTTCTCCTCTAACATCAGGTTATAGCGCATCTTCCTCCTCTGACATCAGATTATAGAGCATCTTCCTCCTCTAACGTCAGATTATAAAGCATCATCCTCCACTGACATCAGATTATAGCGCATCTTTCTCCTCTAACATCCAGATTATAGAGCATCTTCTTCATCTAACATCGGATTATAGAGCATTTCCTCCCCTAACATCCAGATCATAGGGCATCTTCTTCCTCCAATATCCAGATTACAGATCTTCCTCCTCTAAATTCAGATTATAGAGCATCTTCCACCTCTACCATAGATTATAGAGCATTGTCCTCCTCTAACATCAGATTATAGAGTACCTTCCTCCCCTAACACCCAGATGATAGAGCATCTTCCTCATCTAATGTCAGATTATGGAGCATCTTCCTCCTCTGACACCAGATTATAGTGCATATTCCTCATCTAACGTCAGATTATAGAGCATATTCCTCCTCTAAGACCCACATCACAGGGCATCTTCTTCCTCCAATATCCAGATTATAGAGCATCTTCCTCCTATAACATCAGATTATAGAGCATGTTCTTCCTCTAATATCAGATTATAGAGCACCATCCTCTTATAAAATCAGATTATAGAGCTTCTTCCTCACTAACATCTAGGTTATAGAGCATCTTCCTCCTCTAACATACAGATTATAGTGCATCTTCCTCTTATAAAATCAGATTATAAAGCATCTTCCTCCTATAACATCACAATATAGAGCACCCCATTCCCCCATCATCAGATTATAGAGCATCCTCCTCCTATAACATCAGATTATAGAGCATTTTCTTTCTATAAAATCAGATTATAAAGCAGTTTACTCCTCTAACGTCAGATTATAGAGCATCTTCCTCCTCTAACATTCACTGACTGCTTTTTTTGGACAGTTGATTAAACTTACTATAACGAAAATACTTCAACTCATCTGAGAATTTCTTTGAACTTGATTTATTTGTTAAAACAACTAAAACTCTTTTTTGTGTTAAACTGCGTTCATGCAAATTAGTTGGTTCCATCAGGTTTTACGGGTTAATTTTTGCACAATATTCCCACGATTCAATAAAGAATGTATATCTTTCTTCAGTCTCTCAAAATCACAAAAATTCGTTGCATTTTTCTTCCTCTATATTGTACTCTGGTAGATTACTACATAGAATATTACACTGGTATACAATATTGCATAACATTTGCAGAATCCCCTTTTGAAGATTGTGTTTATTTAAAAAAACCCACGTCACAATAATTCAAAACAACAGTTCAGTCTTGAAAGCGTTTCCATGAGCGTCCTGCTGCAGGCTCCCATTAGAACTGCAGCAGTGTCACAGTGACTCATTGTCACATCCTGTTTGTTTCCTGTCAGATCCCGCCGCGGCCAATAGGAGCGGGCCGAGTGACCCCTACGCCAGCATCCCGACGTACAGCGCCGAGGAGGAGCGGCAGGATGGCCGGCTGTGGCGGGCGGTGGTCATCGGGGAGCAGGAGCACCGCATCAACATGAAGGTCATCGAGCCCTACATGAGGGTCGTCTCCCACGGAGGTCAGTCCGCCCACCGTTTACCACACCGAGCCCGGCGCTCGCCACACCCGCTGCTCGCCACACCCGACTCTCGCCACACCCGACTCTCGCCACACCCGCTGCTCGCAACACCCGACGCTCGCCACACCCGCTGCTCGCAACACCCGGCGCTCGCCACACCAGCTGCTCGCCACACCCGACGCTCGCCACACCCGCTGCTCGCAACACCCAACGCTCGCCACACCCGCTGCTTGCCACACCCGCTGCTCGCCACACCCAACGCTCGCCACACCCGACGCTCGCCACACCCGCTGCTCGCAACACCCGCTGCTCGCCACACCCGGCACTCGCCACACCCGCTGCTCGCCACACCCGGCGCTCGCCACACCCGCCGCTCGCAACACCCGCCGCTCGCCACACCCGCCGCTCGCCACACCCGCTGCTCACAACACCTGGCGCTCGCCAAGCCCGGCCCTCGCCACGCCTGCCGCTCACCACGTCCGGCGCTCACAACACCCGGCAAACAGAGGAAAACCCCATTTTCAACACTCAGATTCTGCCTCCTTGGAAACAGCGGGAAAATGCAACTTTCTGAAAATGGTTCCAAAGGTGGAACTTTTTTAAAAATGCTCCAACTCTGTCTCCATGGAAACGAGGGAAAGCTTTCTGACAATGGTCTGACTCCGCCTGCGTAAATGGAGGAAAGTGCAACTTTTTGAAAATGTTCTGAATCTGTTGCTATGGAAACAGAGGAAAAACGCAATTTAAAAAAAAAGTCAATAAAAATAAGGCTCGCATTCCATCTCTGTGGAAACCGCAAGAAAAATTTTACTTTTTGAAAACAGTTCCAAAGGTGGAACTTTTTGAAAATGCTCTGTCTCCATGGAAACTGGGAAAACATTGTTGATATTCAGAGCATATTGTCCTCTGCTCCAGGTGTGTGTGATTTTATTACAAAAACAAACAATATCGCCAACTTGTGGCCTGGCAGGCTAACTACATTGTTTTCATTACTTCTGCCATTGCCGTGTAAATGTGAAACTTTTCTGCGATGAACGATGTGTTTTCACTTGAAGCCTTGCAGAGTAAACTTGGCCTAACGTTAACGTCCACCCCAGTTCATGTGAACATTAAACCAATATTATTAAAGGTGATTTTCTAATAAGTGTGTTCAGGGAAATTGGTAAATCCTATGAAAATAGTTGTTGAAGGACATTTCTAGACATCAGCAACATTAAAAGACAATTATACGAGCAAATCTCTGGAAAAGTGGCTTCAAATGGATTCAAATCAGACGTATTTTACCATTTCTCCTTGATAAAATTTGTTTTAATGCCTCTTAAGAATTGTTTATGTAAAAGAAATATGACTAATCTTATATGTATAAAAAAAGTTTTGTTTGCTGATGTTTTATTCACATGATGTTTTACGTGTAGAAATTGTAACATTTCTAAGATAAATGCATATTTCAAGAGCCCTGGCTGGGAATAGGAGCTTCTTAATCAGACCTACACAAGAAATACTGAAAAAAAAGAACAAATCTACCGATGAGTACAACAGTTGAAACTGAAAGAATTAGACTGGTCATGTGAAGGTTAAAAACAGTTCATTTGGTAATGGAGATATGTTTTGGAGGCTGAGGATGATGCAGTGGTACAGGAACGTTGCAGCAGGCGACCGTCAGGGAAACACGGCTGAAGTGGAAAATGTCAGAAAAAAAAACCTCCACCATGGAGCTAAAAGCCTGAGGTGACAATCTGAAACTGTGAAAGATTCAGTTTGCTGTCAAATAATACATAAAAGCCAAAAATTCTCACATGCAAAAAAAAAAAGAAAAGTCAAATTTTGGTATTTTTAGCTTGAAAGAAGTGATGAAATATTAAAAGGATTGTGTTGTTGAGGTGTGGAGCGTGGAACCCTCCAGCCGTTCAGCAGGAAGCTGCAGGCTGAAGGAGTCAGGAGTGGATCAGAAGAGAGACGACGGTGATCTGAGAGGTGGAGTGAGAGGAAGCAGGACGGACAGAGAAAAGAAACATCCTCAGATAAATCCAACTTCACCATTCATCACACTCTGACCACTGTGTTCTTTTAAAGGTTACTATGGGAACGGTGTGAACGCCATCATAGTGTTTGCAGCCTGTTTCTTGCCCGACAGTGACCGTGAGGATTACCATGAAATCATGGAGAACCTCTTTCTGTGAGTATCCTGCTGCAGCCACACACACTTTTCTATATATTCAAAAAAAAATACAAATAATTAGTTAATTTGCAGCCTCACTAATGAAGTCAATTTGATTTATTCAGGTTTCTACATCCTGAGTTCATCTTGCTGAAACCAAATAACATCTGAAATCTTAGAAACACAATGAAGATATGATGTTTATTATCTTCGCCAAGGAAAGTTACAGAGAAGGTTTTGTTTTTGGCTGTGGATTGATTGATTGATTTATTTATTGGTTTGTTTGTATGTATTTATTTTACCAAGTTTTTGCCAAAAGTACTCACCCGAATCCTCAGGGATGATTCTTCATCATCAAGGATCAATCATTACATTTTGTGACGTTAACAACAAATAAATCCCAACAAACTGTGAATAACTGTCCCATACAAAGTGGAGGAGATCAAAGGAGATCAAAGGAGATCAAATGAGATCAAAGGAGATCAGCGTCTGTTGCCCTGCTCAGCGTTTCACAGTGATGTAGCTACCTGACAGGCTAGTTATCATTGATATGAGCTAATGGCTAACATGCTAGCCATGCTAACTCAGTTCCACAAACAAATGTGGTGTTGGTGAAGGTCTGCTCTACCGACTGTAGCTCTGTTTTTTTTTTAAAATATTCTCCAGTTTGTTGTTTGTAGTTTGGTTGCAGGGCGATGATGTCATAATTAGGTGTTTCAAGTGAAAACATGTCGTTTTTTTGTTTTTACAGACAAAAGCTAAATCTTTCTTTGATAATCAGGAACCATCAAAAGTGTTGTTTTCTAATTGTATATTGGACTACACGTCTTTAGTTCTTCTGCAGGTCGTGCGAATATACCAACGCATACCATAAGCAACCACTAGGTGTCACTGTACAACCACAGAATGCTGCTACAATTCTTTCATGATCACCTCCGTGACTGAGTGACATCAAGCTCCATGAAGAATTATGAGTTGTGAGAGTTTGAGGGAGGAGAAGGCAGAGAACCTGTTAGCGTTTCAGTTCAGCTGAAAAAAAACAAACATTTAGATGAATAAAACAAAAACATAGAAACACAGAAACAACCCAATAACACACAACCTCTAACTGTTCTTCTGGCGAGAGAGAGAAAGAGAGAGAGAGAGAGAGAGAGAGAGAGAGAGAGAGAGAGAGAGAGGGGAAGAGAGAGGGATGGGGAGGGAGGGGGAGAGAGAGAGAGAGAGGGAGGGATGGAGAGAGAGAGAGAGAGAGAGAGAGGGAGGGGGAGAGAGAGGGAGAGAGAGAGAGTGAGAGAGAGAGAGAGAGAGAGAGAGAGAGGATCAGTGAATTACAGCAAAAATACACAAATACTGAGGGTTTTACCTCTGCTCATAAAGTATTTGCTGATTGTGGTTGTGAGGAGAGATTTTCCTCTGAGGACGACTGGTCGGCCCCGGAGGGCAGAGTTACGTGATGCACCTGAACGCATCACCATGTATTGTTGGTATGAAGCTGGTTTACCAGTAAAAATCCACCAATCAGCCTCGTTGTTCAAGCCGTCGGGTTCAAAGTGTGAAACAAGTAGCGGCTGACAGTCTGGACATGAGGAAAAGTTTCAGTACGCTAGAAAAACATCCCTGTACACTGAGGGGTCAAATTTAAAAGTGCCGGTACTGCGTACCGGTGCATACTAACCACTTGAAGCACTGATTATAATGAATATACATTAGATAAATATATGTTATCTACTCACATTTTATTTAAAAACGTTTTGGAAACAGAGCCTAAACTTTGTTATTGGGTTATTTATTTGTTCATCAAAGTGTATGTATTTATTGTATAATAATGACTGTTATTTTACTTTTTGGATTTAAATTCAGTTAAAAACTAACTCGTGCTAGTACCATACGGTGATTTTAGAAGTTTTACAAATGATCAGGACTCCTTGTACTTCTACTCTTGCCAGGCATTTTATGAAGGTTATGACCTTTTCTTTCCCCCAAACACATATTTTTCCTGAATTTAATTTCCCAGAATAACTTTAGATGACCTCGAGAGAGTGTGTGTGTGTGTTGTGATGAAGTACTGTGTTAAAATCTGTAAAAGAGAAGCAAAAAACACACATTACTACTTTCATGGTTGTTCAAGTTTTCAAATCTTTCTGTTTGCAATTTGCATGTTCTCCTTTTTATCTCCCCATGTTCTCCCTGTTTTCTCCCTGTGTTCTCCCCATGTTCTCTCTTTGTTCTCCCATGGTTCTCCTTGTGCTCTCCCCATGTTCTCTCTTTGTTCTCCCTTTGTTCTCTCTTTGTTCTCCCTGTGTTCTCCCCGTGTTCTCTCTTTGTTCTCCCGCCGTTTCCCCCGTGTTCTCCCCATGTTCTCCCTGTTTTCTCCCTGTGTTCTCCCCATGTTCTCTCTTTGTTCTCCCATGGTTCTCCTTGTGCTCTCCCCATGTTCTCTCTTTGTTCTCCCTTTGTTCTCTCTTTGTTCTCCCTGTGTTCTCCCCGTGTTCTCTCTTTGTTCTCCCGCCGTTTTCCCCGTGTTCTCCCCATGTTCTCCCTGTTTTCTCCCTGTGTTCTCCCCATGTTCTCTCTTTGTTCTCCCATGGTTCT